>NW_014577872.1:32065-43544 GCF_000485595.1 Priapulus caudatus | reverse complement strand
CACGTGGGCGTCAATTCAGCGCCTCACAATGGGTCCAATCAGGCCCACATGGGTCAGGATCAGGCGTACGAAAGAGTAAGCAGCCTCACACTGCCGGTAAGAGGCCTCAGCACTGCCGCTAAGCAGGCCTCACACTGCGCGTAAGCATGCCTCACACTGCGGTATGCAGGCCTTCACAGATGGGCGTCAAATAGGGCCTCAACACTGGGGTCAGATCTCAGGCCTCACGCTTGGGGGTCAATCAGGCCTCACAATTGGGGTCATAGCAGCTTCACATTGGGGCATTCAGCCTCAGCACTGCGCGCAAGCAGCCTCATGACTGGGCGCTCCAATCAGGCCTTCACAATTGGGTCAAGCAGGCCTCAGCAATGGGTCAAGCTAGGCTCACACTGCGGGTCAAGCGGCTCCACATGCGGGTCAAGCAGGGGCCTCACACATGGGTCAAGCAGCGCCGTCAACTCTCAAGAGGCCTCACACTGCGGTCGAGCAGGCCTGCACAGTGGGTTCAAAGGGTAGGCCTCACACTGGCGGTCCAATCTAGCGCCTCACAATCGCGGATCAAGCAGGTTCACATTGCGCAGTCAAGTAGGCTTCACACTGGGGTCAATTCGGCCTCACAGATGCGGGTCAAGCAGGCCTCAACACTTGGGCTCAATCAGCGCCTCATTACTGGGTCAAGCAGGCCTTTTCACAATGGGGTTCAATCAGGCCTTCGATACTGGGGCAGATCAGGCCGTCACAATTGCCGGTCAAGGCAGGCGCTCCACACTGGGTCGAGCAGGCCTCACAATGGCGGCTCTATCAGGCCTTCACGAATGCGGGCCAAGCAGCCTCACACTGCCGGTCAAGCAGCCCTCACATGCGGGTCAGCAGGCCCTCGGACAGATGGGGTCAATCAGGGCTCACATGGGTCAAATACGCCTTCACAATGCGGCGTCAAGCAGGCGCTCACTAATGGGGGTCAATCACGGCTTCACCATTGCCGGGTCAAGGCAGGCTTAACTGGTGGTCAGATCATGGCCTGCACAATGCGGGTCAATCGAGGCCTCACCATCGGGGGGTCAATCAGGCCTCTACAATGGGGTCAAGAAGGGCCTCACACTGCGGTACAGGCCTCACACTGCGCGTAAGCAGGCCTGCAGCACTCGCGGTGAAAGCAGCCTCACACTGCGGTAAGCAGGCTCACACCTGCCGTAAGCAGGCTCACAAATGGCGGTCAGGCGGCATCAGTCAAGCATCACACCTGGGTGGGAGGCCGTCAGTGCGGAGGTCAGTCAACCTCACACTGTTGGTCAAGCCATCCTGTCACTCGGAGCCGCGTGCGCGCCCTGACCTGACAATATGCAAGACATCTTTAGCACGATCTACGAAGCGTCCTCTGCCGTTATTGCAGCTAGATGTGTAAAGCTGCGGTGTATGCCTGGCCCGCGACTGGGAGCGTCAAGCTGATCGATTGCGGTTCGATTTGAACGCATTCTTGAAACGCAAAACCAACTTAATTTACCTAGACCGCCCTGACGCGTGAAATGGTAGCCATCGAAAAATAAACTGCTCCGACTAGCTTGAATGCGAAATACGTTTTATAACATCTTGACTTGTCAATCCGCCCTTTCTTAAGAATAGTGGCCGCGTTTCTGGCTGAATTATCGCTAGTTGTGATAATAGGCAAACATATGTGGAATGCGGATATCTGCGTTCGAGTGCGCAAGAATATGCGTTCGTATTTGTATAAATATAGCGCTGTTGAGTGCCTGGATATACGGCTCCTGTTAAGTGGACTAGTCATTCAGGCCCGTTATTATTTGAATAATGAAGATCCGTAACAGTCGCGTCACGCAGGGCAGGTGTTGGTCGCATCCTAGTCGACGACCGTTATGCCTGTCTTCAGGCTCATCTTACGTCAAACGCGCTGTCGTCGAGTCAGCAGGCGTCTCGTTTTTCGGTCACACAGCGCCACGTGACCTCCCGACGTCGGACGACGGCGGTGGCGCCCGCGTACATTCACGATTATAATAGCTGCACGGACGGTGCGTGGTGTGTTGATTAGCGGTTACCATCTTTCTTCGCTCATATAACAGTATTGATTATGGAGATCCTTTTGCCCCAGAAACAGCGTTGCGGTGACGTGAGCGCATGCCGGCCGGCCCAGAAGCAAGAGGGAGAAGGAGGAGGAGGAGGGAGAAGATGGGGCGCTGATAACAAACTCTAGATAATAATGATTATACAGTTATAATTAAGTTCTCACCGCGTGGAATGCAGGTGTCTCGCCCGCATTATCCACCCCCGCTTTTGGCTGGCTTTACATCTTTTAAAGATGTCGGAACTTCGGGACAATTCGGCTCCGGACAATACAAGTTTCTCTGCCGAATTTGAAGTAGGAGTCTGCACGCGATGCCGAAAAACGCCCTCCCCCCCCCCCCCCAGGGCGAAGTCACATTGCACCCCTACGAGCGAGATCTTGTCGTACAGCGCTCACACGCACGCGATTATTTATTTTTTATTTCTACCGAAAGACATACGGGCTTAATTGGTGACCTTTTACGGTTAATTGTATGCCGAATCCGGCGGCCAAGTCTGGCGGGACAAAGTAAATTCCTCGGGAGTTCAACTCGAGGAGACTAGTATGTAATTAATAAATGTAGCCTTAATATGGACGAGCCGAGCGGATAGAAAGAGGGTGGGTGGCTCGAAATTTTACTTTGAAAAAATAAGATGTACACATCTTATCGACAATCACCGACTCGCCGCTGTAGCAGTCGAATCAAATTTAACTTGCTCATTTGAGAGATTGCGGCCGCTTACATGCGCCGTGTTATATAGCAGCTGGATGAGGGCCGCCCACAACTCTTTCCGGCGAACCACCACGTCGACCTCTGCCCGCGGCGACCGCTCGCGCCTAACGCGGAACGGTCGCGCGCCGACCTTCGGCGCGCGAGGGTGTGCGTAGCTTCACGTGGGAAAGATCTACTGCGCGATGGGGCGGTGTAAACAGCGGTGATAACTTGCGTGCCGATTAGTGGCTAAATTAGAGAGGAGAGCGCACGGCATGTCGCGCGGGAGAATACCAGAGAAGAGAGAGAGGAGACGAGAGAGGAGAGAAGAGAGAGGAGAGATGTAGCGTTGAGAGATCGGGATGGAGGAGGAGGAGGAGAGAAAGGGGGACGGGGAGAGGGGTGCTGGTGCCGGTGAGGAAGACGTGAAGGCCGGACGACAGTCATAGATTATGGGGCAGATTCTACGATATGTATTTGGACGGCGTAACTCATATTATAGACTCGGAATTATGTGGAGGTTGGAGTAGTGAGAGCGAAAGACGACTGCAGAAAGAGAGAGAGAGAGAGAAAGGGAGAGGACAAGAGAAGAGGAGAGATGTGCATAGACTATGGAGGAGCGAGGAGGGTAGTAGAGACAGTGGAGAATGCTATGCGAGCGATAGATTAGTTAGGGAAGATTACGGAGTAGTGGGGACAGAATGATGAATGAGCTGCAGGGGTGCGAGGTTAGGGCATATATCGAGAGAGTACAATTTAATGGGTAATACACGCAAGAGATGTGACAAGGATTGCTGTTAATAGCACAGGGCGTTGGATACCGAAACCTAGCTTAGAAGAGACGCTAAGAGCAGCACTGACGAGTGAGGAGACGTGAAGAGCACGCATGAGAGAGAGAGCGAGAGATAGTAAGTAGAGAGGAAGAAGAGTAAAGACATTGAGAAGTGAAGAGAAACAGAGCCAGTAAACTGATTGGAGAGGAGAGTAGCATAATTGCATGTAGGGAGTACCTAGAATACGGAACGCAAGAGAAGGACGCATGCATGGACGAGAAGAATTAAGGTAGCAGCGTACGCGGATTGCAAGAAGCACGTTAATTGAAGAGCAATGCGAGGATAGCAAGATGAGATGATAAGAGAGACGATAAGATACGCGAATGTACCCCCGCGAGAGAGAGAGAGAGCACGAGTGCATGAGGATGAGAGTTGATTACGGGTCGCTAGACGAAGAATAGATAGATAAGAACCGAGACTGTGTGCGAGTGAGGAAGGGAGAGTGAGAGAGGTGGCCGCAGCTGAAAACACTTAGATCGGCGCGAGAGAAACGGCAGATAGAGAGAGATGAGACCGACGATTTAGCAGTAGAAGAGACTCTAGAGACGAGGAGGAAGCAGCAGAGATGAGGCGCAAATGTAAACTTAAGTCTACCGGTCGAACACGCTACGTGTGCCAGAACTATTAACACACCGTGAAACTCACTACGCCGCGCAGCCGCTACGTGGCGTGTGAATAAGCTAGCAGAACGAGACTCATAGATAGAAGCTCAGAAAAAAGAGTAAACAGCGTAGTGACTTGAGGCGGCAAATTAATGAAATCTGCCATGCGTTCGAAGTGTACTGACTTTGCACGACCAGTGCTGTGTGCTGGAATGCTTCATAGTATTACGCTTCCTTGCGTTGATGGACGGTACTACTAAGGCACAAACAACCGCTGCCTCACGGAACAGCGAGCAGCTGTCTGCACGCGACCGCAAGACATATCTGCTCGCACTGCCGCGCCAGCAGTGCATACTGCGCACGCACGCACGCACTGTGACAGCTTCAAGTATCGCGTACGCGCATCACAGTGCACTATAGTGTCGCGTACGCACGGCACAAGATAGCATTCGCGTGACGCAGCGTGACAGATACATGTCGCGCACGCTTAGCTGTTTTCACAGATACATGTGACGACCGCACAAACAGCCTGACTGCACAGTATGACCTATCGCAGTACGCTGCAGTAAACGCCACAAAGATAATACAATGATACGCGTACGCTCACTTCGCACGGATACATCTTGTTACAGACGATACGCAGTCAGTAGTACCATGTATCGTCGTTCACTGCGATCTTTACTCACTGCATTCCAGACCGTACTGTCCGGTAAAGGCGTTGTGTATTAGAGGTGCCAGGTAACTTTCTCACGCAGCTACGTGTTCTGAGGACTCGCGCCCTCAGCTAGAACACGAAGACCCGGCACACCCATAACCAATAACTACAGCATCAGGCAGATGCACGAATCCGTTCACTTAACTAACAAACCCTATTCCAGAGCAGAAGGATCGACTGGATCTTCGCGGCCAGTCTAACGCAGTCACCGAAAACGCAAGTGTAACCCGGCATCGTTCGATGCTGGAGAACAGGACGTTAACGACTGACCTGGAAATCCACAGAGATAATAGGCATGAGAGAGACGCAAAATTGTGTCCGCAGAATATTGAGTGCTGAGACACTTAGTTAACCCCTGATTCAAGTTGGCGCAGACGTAGACCTCAGTCAGCTTCCAATGCCAGAGAGTATATAGTTGGTGCTCGAACCGGCAACAGCTTATTAAATTGCGTATTTATAGGATTACGTGTTCAGATTTGTTAGTACTTTAGTACAGCTTCACGTTCTGTAGTATATCTATTAAGCGCTACTTATCATAATTCACATGTGTTTCTGCTTCGAGTCGTCTGACTCTCGCTCCCAGTGGCGCACGCCATAGAGCTTGCCTGACGGCTGAACTAACCACGTGAAGCATGTGTCTTACATACTAGGTACAAGCAGAAATGTTTTATAGGCGCGCATTGTGAGTGACGCGCGACTAGCTAGCTGTACGCAGCTGCAGCTTACGTAAGCATGTGCTGACTCTCGGCTTCAGTGGCCAGCTGCCACAATATGTGCACGCCAGGCGCTGTTACCTCCGTACCTCATGTATCACTTTTCAGCGCGCTAGCATCCTCTTGCGTCGATCAAGGTACCGCCGTGAGTCTCTTTCCCACGCACCAGTTACGTCACAGCGCTAATTCTGCTTCGTAAAACCTAGTCTTCCCTGCTACCCCACCACCGTTTCCTAACCTCCTGATCCTGGCCCAAACCCACCTCAGGTGATTATTAAGCACCTTTACGAGACGCCACACCTCATGCCTGCACGATGATGACACACTCTCAGAGCCAGGCGCCTCAACCCGCCACGGCTGCATCACCTTAAGGCCCTTACGCACCAGTTATAACACACGGACGAGCTGCAACTTGACTTATCGAAGCAGCTGACCTGCTTCGCTCACATAGATGTGGCAGGGTACAAGCAGCTGCTTTCACTGACCCTGATTCTCGCACACCAGAGTCCTGCCCTTGTTTCGTACATGCAGGCATACCATACTATCCTGACATTTGCCTGCCTAGGCGAGTGCAACCAGCTGTGCCGATCACATCCAAGCGCTGCTGGCGCTCCACACAGCAGCTGTCTCTCCGGCGCGCTGCGACAGGAAATCAAGCACTCTAACTCACGAACGGCTTCAGACACAAGCAGCTGCCCCTGCCCAGCACTGGCGTACCCAGCAGCCTGCATCAGCACCAGCAGGCCTGCCCTCGTACAATCAGCTCGCCCTCACACCAAGCAGCTTCGCCCTCTAGCACCAAGCAGCTGCCGCCTTCGTTGACAGTACGCGCCAGAACGCTGCCCTCAGATTCGGTTTACAAGCAGGAGCTGCCCGGCAGCTGTTGGTCGTCACGACCAACAGCTGAGTGCGGCAGCTCTGTTCGTCGCTGTACCGCGTTCTGCCAGAATCAGAGTGCGCAGCCTTCACGATCAATGATAACGAGCCTGCGCCCAGCTTCGTATCGATAGGAATTGATGGACGTCTCGTGAGCAAAGGCTTCGTATCGGGCCCTCGTTGAGGGCAGCTGGATTGTACGTAACGGCGATGCCTGCTGGTGTTGCATGTAGCTGCTTGTACTGAGGGCAGCTGTTTGATGTCTGAGGCAGATGCTTGTGTAGGGCAGCTGTTGTGTGAAGGGGCCAGTGCTGTTGAGTATGGCAGCTGCTGCGACGAGGGCAGCTGTTGATGTGATGGAGTGCTGCTTGTACGAGGGCAGCTGCTGGTTGCTGAGGGCAGCGCTCTTGCTAGAGCGGCAGCCTGTTGATGTTCGATGGAGCTGTGTTGTACGAGAGGCGATGCTGCTGGCGTGTGAGGTCAGCTGCCTTTCTGTGGGCGAGGGGCAGTGCTGTACTGAGGCATCTATCGATCAGTGCGCCTATAAAACATTTCTCGAGCAGAGAAAAACAACTGCGTCGTTTAACCGAACATGACAACATGTGAGAGCTGAGCGCTAACTGGATCTCAAGCTTGAAGCTCCAGCTATCGCCGCCAAAATATCGCCTTCAGTATTCTCTCTCCTCTCTCTCTCTCTCTCTCTCTCTGATCTCTCTCTCCTGTCGTCTCTCGTCTGTTCGTCTGTGTGTGTGTGGGTGTGTGTGTGTTGTGTGTTGTCGTGTTGTTGGTGGTGTGGCTGTGTGTGGGTGTGTGTGTGGTGCGTGCCGCGCGCGCTAAGTGCGTGGGCATATATGGCATTATTATATTACTATCAAGAACAAATACGGCACTAACATCTCAGCACGTAGTGTTGATTTTCCTTTTACGTTTTACGAGCCGCTTTGATGTTGACGATCAGTTTTGTTCCATTTATAAACACACATCACACAGCTGACTATGCCAATTCCAAATGTGATTTCACTTGTTTTAGTATCACGCCGATACAATTTCTTTGCAACACATCTTCTCGACAGTGTGTCTTTGTTGCCAGCGCACACGGATCGCAAACGCTCGTAGTTGCAAACGCAGACATGTTTTTTTCTTACGGTTAATTTTCTGTTCACTTATTAACGCGATGGGTCGCTGTCGTATCAGTGTACTACAGATATGTACCCGAGGTAGTTTAGCTGTTTAGCTATTATGTTGTATTATTTTTATATGAGGTATGTTTTAGGGTTTAGGGTTAGGGTTAGTGTTAGGGTAAGGGTACACTTCTGCAGTACAAGTCTGGTACACTTTGTGTATACATATATGTACCTCGGGTACATATCTGTAGTACCTGATACGACAACGACCCCTTGAGCCTTATTAACGTCGGTCTTCGAGCGATTATTATTGCAGATGGGGTCGTTGTCGTATCAGGTACTACAGATATGTACCCGAGGTAGTTTTAGGTTGTTTAGTATTATGTTTATATTTTTATATAAGGTATGCTTAGGGTTAGGGTTAGGGCTAGGGCTAGGGTTAGGGTTAGGGTACACTTCTGTAGTACAAGTCTGGTACACTTTGTGTATACATATCTGTAGTACCTGATACGACAACGAACCCTTCAGCATTACTATTGCCCACACCGTAATAACAACAATAGCCAGCAAGATGCCACGACTCTGCCGCCAATACAATCTTGCTGCCAGCGTGAACAACAACAATTTCGAGTATAAATTATTATACGCGTCAAAAAATGAATGCCCGAAATAACGTGCGCCGAGTGTTTACGGACCACCCCGCGCCCCCCTTCTCCCCTTCCATCCCACATACTACATCAATTTCGATAGCGCCGTAGAAAGACGCGGGGAAGTTTTTCTTGAGCAGATGATTATAGTAACTAGACGGTCATAACCAGGCCCAGATGTCACCGCCAGATATTATTAAGTCTCGCCACTGTAACAAGTGAAACGACGTAAGAACGCACACAACGTCAAACGAAGACAACTGCGTTTATTTCATATGCGATATAATTACAGCGAGAGGCAGCAGGGAGGAGGTTTCACCAGTAATAACGGTAGCAGCAGCAGTAGTAGTTTTAGTGGTAGTAGTAGAAGCTGCATTCGTAAATAGCAGCAGCAGTTGCGCTGGTGGTTGCGGTAGTAGTAGTATCACGGATCCAGGAAAAGCACATGTAAAGCCGGTCACGGGTAACCAAGGGTTTTGCACCCACCGCGAAGTGCACTCGCGCAAATATATACAGCCATAAACTAGTACGAAAGAGCGCGGTTGAAAGTGAGTGAGTGAGTGAGTGAGTGAGTGAGTGAGTGAGAGAGAGAGAGAGAGAGAGAGAGAGCTTGCGCTAGAGGAGGAGGAAGTAGCGGCTAGGAAGGCTCATCCGATATTCCTCATCTTCATCTTCATCTTCCTCTCCTTCCTCGGACCCACCCACCCACCAAAGCAACCAGCCGCCCGTGCTTCGCCTCGTCGCCCTCCCACCCATGCAGCCTTAGGCCTCATGCGAGGGTCAGTCAACCTCACACTGTGGTCAGGCATGCTTCACTCCGGAGCCGCGTTGGGCGCCCCTGACCTGACAATATGCAAGACATCTTCACCGATTTACGAACGTCCTCTGGTTATCTGCACTAGTGTGTAAAGCCTTGCGTGTATGCCTGCGTCGCGACTGGGAGCGTCAAAGCTGATCGAGGCGAGTTCGATTTGAACGCATTTAAACGCAAAACCGAACTTATTTACCTACCGCCCTGATGGTGAAATGTAGCTCGAAAAATAAACTCTCCGACTAGCGGAATGCGAAATAGTTTTATAAATCTTGCTTGTCAATCCGCCTTCTTAAAATAGTGCGCGTTCTCTGAATATCGTAGTTGCTATAATAGCAAACATATGAATGCGGATATCTCGTTCAGTCCAAAATATGGTTCTATTTTATAAATAGCGCTAGTGAGTCTGGATATACGCTCCCATGTTAGTTGACTAGTCATTCAGCCTATTATTTGAATAATGAAACCTTAACATCGCGTCACGCAAGGCAGTGTTGCGTCATTCCTGTCGACGACCTTATGCGTCGTCAGGTCATCTTACGTCAAACGCGTCTTCGTCGAGTCAGCATCGTGCGTCGTGTGTTTTCGCGTCACACAGCGCACGTGACCTCCCACGTCGACGACGGCGGTGCGCCCCATACATCACGATATAATAGCTGGCGACGACGGGCGTGTGTGTGTGTGTGTAATTACGTATACCATCTTTCTTCCTCATATAACAGTATTATTATGGAAATCCTTTGCCCCAGAAAACAGCGTTCGTACGTGAGCGCATGCGGGCGGCGCAAAAGCAAGAGGAGAAGGAGGAGGAGGAGGAGAAGATGGGGGGCCTGATAACAAACTCTAGATAATAATGTATACATTAATAAATAGTTTCTCACCCGCGTGGAATGCGGTGCTCTCGTCCCCATTATCCACCCCGTTTTTGCTGCTTTACATCTTTAAAGATGTCGGAACTTCCGACAATTCCGGCTCCCGACAATACAAGTTTCTCGCGAATTGAAGAGGAGTCTGACGCGATGCGATAAAACGCTCCCCCCCAGGCGAAGTCCACATTGCTACGAGCGAATCTTTGTCGTACGGGCTCACACGCACGCGATTTACCCGAAAGACATACGGGCTTAATTGGTGACCTTACGGCTTTAATTGTATGCGAATCCGGCGGCAAGTCTGCCACAAAGAAATTCCTCGGGAGTTCAACTCGGAGGAGACGTAGTCATGTAATTATCAATTACAATTATATGGACGAGGCGAGCGGCATAAAAGCATGCAGGGGTGGTCGATTTTCTTGAAAACTAGATTACAACACGTCTTTCGACAATCACCGACTCGCCGCTGTCAGCATCGAATCAAATTTAACTGCTCATTGAGAAGATTGCGGCCGCTTACAATAGCGCCGTGTTATATAGCAAGCTGATGAGGGCCGCCCAAACTCTTTCACCGGGAACCACCCACGTCGACCCTGCGCGGCGACCCGCCTCGCCGCCTACGCGGACGGCTCGCGACGCGACCTCGGCGGGCGAGGGTAGTGCGTAGCTTCACGTGGGAAAATCTACTCGATGGCGGGTAAACACGGATGATAAACTCGTGCCGATTAGGGTAAATTAGAGAGGAGAGCGCACGCAATGTCGCGCGGGGAGAATACCAGAGAGAGAGAGAGAGAGAGAAGAGAGAGAGAGGAGAGAGAAGAGAGAGAGAGAGAGAGAGAGAGAAGCGGGCGCCGCGAGGGGAGAGAGAGAGCAGAGAGAGAGAGAGAGAGAGAGGCGAGAGAGACAGACAGAGAACAGAGAGAGAGAGAGAAGAGAGAGGAGAGAGAGAGAGAGGAGAGAGAGAGAGAGAGAAGAAGAGAGAGATGAGAGATGAGAGAGAGAGAAGAGAGGAGCAAGCGAAGTTAGCAAGAGAGATTGCAGAGAGGCCAGAAGACAGCGGAGGACGCGGACAAAAGAGAAGTGAAGTAGAGGAGAGAGAGAAGAGAGACGCAGAGAGGCCCGACCGAGAAGAGCAGAGCCAGAGAGAGAGAGAGAGAGAGAGAGAGAGAGAGAGAGAGAGAGAGACGAGATCGCGATGAGAGAGAGAGAGAGAGAGAGGAGAGACGAGAGAGATGATTTCGAAGAGAGATTTAGAGAAGAGACCGACAGCAGAGGCGAGATCAGGCAATGAAGAGAGAGAGGACGAGGAAGAGATGAGAGAGAGCAGATGAGAGGATGCAGATGAGTGAGTAGATGAGAGATGACGAGCGCGTAGCAGCCGAGATAGAAGGGAACGAGATGGCGCCCGGAAAGAGACGGTAGGGAGAGAGAGAAGGCCGGAGGCCGAAGATGGCCGCAGAGAGACAGAGAGAGGAGAGAGAGACGACGATTGCGAGAGAGCGATGAGAGAGCGGTGCG
>NW_014577872.1:25838-31245 GCF_000485595.1 Priapulus caudatus | reverse complement strand
TGTGTGAGGGCAGATGTTGTACTGAGGGCAGTGATTGTACGATGGGAGCTGTTGGTGTGAGGGCAGCTGTTTGGCTGTCGCATGGGCAGCTGATTGTACGAGCGGCAGCTGCTGGTGTTGATGGCAGCTGCTTCTACGGGGCAGCTGTTTGATGTCTGAGGGCAGATGCTTGTGTGGGCAGCTGCTTGTGTGAAGGGGCCAGGCTGTTGATGTATGGAGGCTGCTTGCACGAGGCAGCTGTTGATGTGATGGAGCTGCTGCTGTACGAGGGCAGCTGCTGCGTTGCTGAGGTGCAGCTGCTATTGTAGAGCGGCATCTGTTGATGTTCGCATGGAGGCTGTGGTACGAGGGCGATCTGCTGGGTGTGAGGTCAGCTGCTTTTGTGCGGGCGAGGGGCAGTGCGTGTACGAGGGCAGGTCTATCGATCAGTGCGCTATAAAACATTTCTCGAGCATGAGAAAAAAACGCGTCGTTTACACCGACCATGACAACATGTGAGACGTGAGCGCTAATGGATGCTCAAGCTGAAGCTCCAAGCTATCGCGCCAAATATCGCTTCAGCTATTCTCTCTCTCTCTCTCTCTGCTCTCGTCTCTCTGATGTCTCTGTCGCTGTCTCTCTCGCTCTGTGTCGTGTGTGTGTGTGTGGTGTGTGTGTGTGTGATGTGTGTTGTGTGTGTGTTGGGTGTGTGTGTGGCTGTGTGTGTGGTGTGTGATGTGTGTGTGCGTCGCCGCGCGCGCTTAAGCTGTGGTGGGCATATATGGATTATTATCATTACATCAAGAACAAATACGGCACTAACATCTCAAGGCAGTAGTGTTTGTTTTCCTTATAGTTACGGACCGCTTTTGATTTGACTCAGTTTTGTTCCATTTAAAAACACACATCACACAGTGACTATGCAATTCCAAATGTGAGTTTCACTTCGTTTTAGTATCACGGCCGATACAATTTCTTTGCAACACATTCTTCTGCAGTGTGTTTTGTTGCCAAGCCACACGGAGCAAACGCCTCGTAGTTGCAACCGCAGACATGTTTTTTTCTACGGTTAATTTTTCTGTTCACTTATTAACGCAGATGGCGGGGGTCGTTGTGTATCAGGTCTACAGATATGGTACGACGGTAGTTTTAGCTTGTTTAGTATTATGCTTTATATTTCTTATATGAAGCGTAGGTTAGGGTTAGGGTTACGTGTCTAGGGCTAAGGCGTCACTCTGCAGTACAAGTCTGGTACACTTTGTGGATACATATAGGTACCTCGGGTACATATCTAGTCAGTACCTGTGAGTACGACAACGACCTTGAGCCTTATTAACGTTCGCCGTCTCTTCGAGCGATTATCATTGCAGGATGGGGTCGTTGTCTATCAGGTACTACAGATATGTACCCGCAGGTAGTTCTAGGTGTTGTTAGTATTATGTTTATATCTTATTAATACAGGTAGGCTTCACGGTTAGGGTTAGCGGTTAGCGGCTAGGCGTTTGGGTTAGTCCGCCGTACACTTCTGTAGTACAAGTCTGTACACTTTGTGTATAAAATACTGTAGTAGCCTGATACGACACGAACCCTTTCAGCATTACTATTTGCCATGCTACCGATATAACAAATCAGTAGCAGCAAGATGACACGACTCTGAGCGCCAGATACAAGCTTGTGCCAGCTGTGAACAACATAACAAATTTCGAGTGATAATTCATTATACGCCGTCAAAAATGATGCCCGAAATAATACGTTGCGCCGACGTGTTTAACGGACATACGCGCCCCTTCTCCCTTCCTATCCCACATACTACATCAATTCGATAAGCGCCTAGAAAGGACGCGGGAGTTTTTCTTGCAGCACGATGATGTATTAAGTAACTATACGCGTCGTAACTCGCCAGAGGTCCGCGCCTAGATAATTATTAAGTCTCGCCACTGTAACAAGTGAACGACGTAAGAACGCAGCACAACGTCAAACTGAGACAACTGGCGTTTATTCATATGCCGATATATTACAGCGCAGAGGCAGCAGGGGGGAGGTTTCACAGAATAACGGTAGCAGCAGCAGCAGTAGTAGTTTTAGTGGTAGTAGTAGAAGCTGCCATTCGTATACGCACCAGCCAGTTGGCGATGGGGGTTGCGGTAGTAGTAGTATCACGGATTCAGGAAAAGGACAGGTAAAGCCGGTCACGAGGTAACAAAGGGCCGTTTCGCCAACCCAACCGACGAATGTGCACTCGCGCAAAATTATAAGCCATAAAACTAGTACGAAAGAGGAGCGCGAGTTGAAAGTGAGGATGTGAGTGAATGAGAGAGAGAGAAAGAGAGAGAGAGCAGAGAGAGAGAGATAGGGGAGAGAGAGCCTTGGCTAGGGAGGAGGAAGTAGGCGGCTAGGAAGCGCTCATCCGATATTCCTCTTCTTCATCTTCTCTTTCTCTCCTTCTCGGACCACCACAAGCAACAGCCGCCCGTGCTTCGCTACGTCGCTCCTCCCACTCATGCAGCCTCCTTCACTTCTCTTCCCTGCGCTCAGCCACCGCTATGTGCGGTTCTCCTCACTTTCCTCCTCCCTTCTCTTTCCTATGGCGCTCAGCCACGCCTAGTGCGTCTTCCTCCTCCCTTTCTCTTTCTCGGACGCTCAGCACCGCTAGTGCGGTCTCCCTCCTTCCTCCTCCCTTCTCTTCCCTAGCGCTCAGCCACCCGCTAGTGCGGTCTCCCTCCTCCCTTCTCTTCCCTAGCGCTCAGCCACCCGCTAGTGCGGTCTCCCTCCTTCCTCCTCCCTTCTCTTCCCTCGCGCTCAGCCACCAGCTAGTGCTCTTCCCCGCCTCCCTTCTCTTCCTTTACACCCAGCCACATACCAGAGTTCCCTGTCCTTCATTCCTCGGTAGCACCCACCCGTGTTGCATCCCTCCTATCTTCTAGATGGCTACGCGCGTGCGTGCGTGCGTGCGTGCGCGCGCGCGCGCGTGTGTGCGTGTGTGTGCGCGCGGGTCGACAGCGCGACATCTCTGCATGACGACGCGCATCTCACACCCGAGCGCGTGAAAACAGCCTGCGATGATCGAACTCACTATCCTGCGGGTTAGACAGCAACGTCTGCGCTTCACCCCCTTCATCCTCCCTCCTCCTCCTCCGCGGCGCTGGGTTTCCCCCGCTCCGCTAGTACTTTTTCCCTCTCGTTGTTTTCATTTCTTTCCTCTCCTTTCTTTGCGCGCACGGGCGTAAACGGCTTTCCGTGTCGGAGGAAGTAAACAAGTCTCCCCACATGGCGACATCACCGGCAGCTGACCTTTCAATGCCAGACATAGAGGAAACAGAGGAGCTCCGAAATAGGCGCTGCCGCACACAAGAGGTCGCCGTCTACGTACGCAGGCTAAAGCTTGCCGACTAGCGCGCGCAAGACGTTATTATCGTTCGTCAAAACAAAACGCAGGGCAGGGTAATTTGTGGGACTTACTTTTTCAAGGTCTTGGAGAAAAGGTTATTTTTTCGGGGGTTCTTCCTGGGGTGTAGATAAAAATGTTATTTGTGTGTGTGTGTGTGCGTGTGTGCGTGCGTACGTGTGTGGACGGGTACTTCCCGGGGCCTGGAAGTTAAGGGAATACGTGGTGCCTACTTCCCGGGATCTGGAAGAGACACAGGAATTTCCATTCCAATTCCACGGGGAGCGGGGAAATTTATCGTGATAAGGAAATACCCACGGCGACGAGCAAGGCACGTTAGGCTAGGCTTGCGCTTGTGAGAGTATCTACTGCAGATTATAGGACTGACAACAAGAACAACAGGTTACTGTGAGTGCTTACGGAAGAGCGATGCACACGCACGACACTACGTTCAGCCGATAAGACAGCCGAGTGCAACGCCACGAGGCAATAATTTAACACGTGGAAAATTTCTTACATCCTTGCACGCCGACCGTGACACACCGTGGATAACATAGACACGTCGAACATGCGTTAAAAAATATCTCTTATTAAACAACATCTCGATTCGTTCTAATTAAAAGTTTGAGCTCAGCCCAATTCACTATAGTGACTACACATCTCGTGCTCGTAACACCTTCACAACGGCAACACATATCATCGGTATGGCACACACACAACCGCGACTGTAGAAGGCATAAATATATATTTATTTATGTATGTACACCTAGCTACGTTAGCTCGTAACGCCTACTCGGCGACGCCGGTAAACAGGAGCCTCGCCAGCGAAAGAAAATCCCCGAACATCTGTCGATTGGGCGTTGACGCAGAGTTAAGCGGGTTTCACGCGCCACGAGCGCACGAGGCAGAGAGATGAGGCGTCTGCCTTGAAAAACTCTCATGAAAACTACCCGTCGCCCGCCCCCTGCCACAGTGGCAACGTTACAATCGTCGATGTCCTAGGCAACGATTAATGACGTACGGCGAGAAAATGACAAGCAACAAGTGAGCGTGGGATGATTTCCCTGCGAGCGTTACCGCGGCGACGGAGGCAGGCCTGCAGGAGAATCTAGTGACGCAGGCTCCCTCTGCAGGCCCGTCGCTATTCTAACCTCGGTAAAACCTCAGCACTAATGCTGCACGAGTGCAACATAGCAGAACAGCGCCACTCTCGGCCAAAAATGATATGAATGCGAGAGCACATGTGCCGAGCCAGACATTGGCAACGTATATAAGACATCTCGACGTCACTCTCACACCTACTACATACGACTTCTTCCTCACTACACAAGGCACTTGCGTATCAGCTTTGTTCCTAAACAAACGCGCACTCACATGTCGGCGTGACACGTACGCTGACGACATTTCCTAACAATCGCCGCCAACATAACTGCACCCCCTCCGACGCTGTCCAAAACCGGGCAGTCACATGATCAACACGTGATGAATAGGACGAGTGCTCGCCGCTGCTATCCAGAAATGCTGGCGCGCAACAGCAGCCGCAGCGGGGGTGCTTAGATTGGTGCGCGCGGCTACACGGGTGACAGCAGAACGATCGAGCTTTCGGCTGACGTGATGGGCAGACCGTTCTGTCGGTGATACTCTATCAGGTGGCCAACGCTCTCAAACACGCGGTCCTTCGTGCGCACCTGCATGCAACGGGAGAAAAAGCCACGTCAGATGTCAAGTACTGTCAATAATAGGTGCGACGATTAAACACGATTAAACGATTAACTTATGCTTAAATTATGCACTTTAATTATGCTTGAATTACGTTTACACTAGAAAAGACTGTAGACCAGTAATCATGAAATATAATTTGTAGGAACATTTATATTGTGATATGTGATTTTTAAGATTGTAATCCAACATTACGATACTACTACATAACTATGATATGCACAGAGATACTATGCTACGCACATAGAAACCATGCTACACGCACGCACGCACGCACGCACGCACGCACGCACGCACGCACGCACGCACGCACGCACGCACACA
>NW_014577872.1:19441-25672 GCF_000485595.1 Priapulus caudatus | reverse complement strand
TTTTTGAAATTAGACCTCCTAAGATGCGTTTTCTGCGCGAGCAGGGGGGGTCCTGTATTATATCATTGTAAAAAGGCCCTCGAAAAAAATGTCTTTGGAAAAAATGTGGACCTTTTAAAATTTTGGGGGGGTCGTACGACCCTCACGACCCCCCCCTGCATACACCCATGACACACACACGCACGCACACACACACTATGCTTCATACACAGACCGCATACACACACACACACACACACACACACACACACACACCCTGCCACTCTGCTGTGTGTGTGCCATACAGACACATACTAGACATGCCTGGCATGCAGGCACACTCACCACCCCTTCAGGGTCAACGAGCAACAGATGCTTCACGTGTGATCCCTGCATGCCTGTGAGCACGTACTGGCCGGGACTCTGGGAGCTTTCCCGCACCAGGAAGTCTCCATCCCGCTTCACAAGCTGCTCCGCCTGAAACACAAACACGTAACAGATTTGTTTCTCCTTGCCGAGATAAAATGCTAAGAACTGATAATACTGTCGCGTCGAGTAAATAAGTGTCTATCTAATAAGAAATTGTCGAAAGCTTGAGAATTTTTTTATGACTTGGTGTCTGTAAATTTGACACTGGTAAAAGAAATAACGCTTCGTGTGCATAGCGCAATCAAGCATGGTTCGACGCAATTTGCAGACACAGCAGACCTAAGTAAATTCTTACCTGATAAGATTGTTTTTCAACTAGTTAAAAATCCAAAAAATCTGGGTGATTTGATATATTTATCATGACATTAAATGCTTGCTATGGTGGGCTATGTCAAAGTGTCAAGTCACGAGTGTTTGCAGGGTTTCCAACCCTGTGAACTCCAAATGCGGAATGTTCCCGAAGTGATCAGTAACTAGTGGCGTATTCAGATATTGATGGACTGGGGGGGGGGCGAAATATACCTTGGCTGCCGCCAGCAGGCCCGCTTGCCGTAGGCATGCCAGTGGTAGGGGGTCTGGGGGCATGCCCCCCAGAAAATTTTGAAATATTTAAGCCATTTTCCTGCAATCTGAGGCATACTGTGGGCCATATTCTCATGTCTGATAACACTATCTCAACCCTAGACTCAACCCTACAACCCTTGTCTGATTAGCAAACAAACTACGCGACACCTTGCAGACAGCGCCTGTCTGACTAGGCTGTTCCATTTACCATAGACATGCCAGATACAAAATGCCTGAAAAAAAACAATGTGTCCAAGCAAACAATGCAAACAATCAGTGCAAATTTTGTACAGTGCAACTGAAATGAGGAATATAACCTTGCCGCTGCAGAATGCGGAAATTAAGCCTAGAAATCGTAATGATTCCACAGAATGAGGAATGGTTGGAGACCCTGTGTTTGTTAACATCGAATGTAATAGCAAAATAGGAAGTATAAGGCAGCAATTTAACAATAAAATGTGAACAGAATCACTTACATTTTGTGAAAAAGTGGAAATAATTTTTTTTAACTTTTACTATTTACGGTGACGTAATCACTTTAAGTCTAACAGGTTGTTTTCATTAAGAAGGTCCACCATAGCACATCATAAACACGGGCTCGTTGTATGACAAAATCAGTCTCAACACTAGTCTTAACATATTCTCATAGACCATCGACAGATACAAGGAAAAGTTACGGGCTTCTCATATGAAATGTATAGAGGTCCAGTCTATGAAATAAAACTCGTGTAAAGACCATCTTAATGTTTTACTGTTAATTGGATCATTTTACTGTTATGATACCGCCCCCTGTAACGCACGGTGAGCGGTGATGCAGGCCAGCACTTGTGATTCTGGGCTTCCCGGATGCTGCGTGCGCGCGCTCTCACGGCTCTCTCACCTCTCTGCGAGTCAGCGTGCTGTGAAACCAATGCTCCTGCTCCAGTGGTATGCATCCGTTGGAATCGTCACGCGACGGAGGCTGAGGTGGCACGCCCTCTGGTGGCAACACCGGCTGCTTGTCACACGCTGCAGAACAAAACAATCATTACAGCGTCAGTGATATTTAATATTCCTAATGAAAGAATAAGTTACGCTAACATGTGACGATGTGTAGTCAGACCTGCACATAACGGCCACTCAAGAGAAATAACAAGCCTTCTTTGTGAACAGGTGTCTCATATACAAGGTGGTTTTACACTGCAACAGCGTCAAAATGTAAATATCAAAATCCCTCTTCATAGTGAACTATCTATCGGTCTTAGAGAAATGTGCGTTAATACCAGAGTTGTGAAATCGCACCACTAGATGGCACCACTAAGCAGTGAATTCAGTGAAATGCACTCGGCTGCGCTGCCAATCATTCCCCAGACAGGCGCGACTGTACAGAAATGCTGACGACCTTTTATAACCACGCTTTATTCGCCTATTTCGTGCTCAAGTGGAGACTCACCTCTGCGAGTGTAGGGTGCGCCAGAGAAGGCGTCGGCTGCGCCATGTCTCGATGGTGGGATAGCTGCCTCGGAGACCTGTGTCGTGAAGAGGTGATTGCACGCCGCTGCGTCGTCATCATGTCGAGTCGGCTGCCAAACAAAAAACAGACGCATGATTACTGCACAGGCACAGACACTAGATGACAGAGCGGTCCTTCTTTCTCTGTCTCTCTCTCTCTCTCTCTCTCTCTCTCTCTCTCTCTCTCTCTCTTGATTGCCCTATCTCTCTCCCTCTTTTTCTCTCTCACTTCCTCTTCAACCAACCTGGCTAAGACTGCGCGGCAGTGGGGGCAGAGGAGGTGGCTGCTTGCCAGGCAGGTCGTTGTAATACTCCGGGTCGTCGCCCCATGCTGCCGGTCGCTCTGGCAAGAGTTCCTCAGCCCTGCGCACACAAAGACGAGCGTGCGTCAGCACACGTGACCAGCAGAAGCTATGGCATAAGCAGCTGAAAATTATTAAGTGCCAGCTTCTTCTCACCCCTGCAGACAGCCACTGAATTCTTCACCTCAATATAGTCAATTTTTTCAAGCATATATAGTCAACCTTTTATATAAGGTTCATTCAAGATGCAAGCCTACAGTGCCAATTTATAGACAACGCCACTTTATAGACACGTGATTGTTTGATAGAGGTTATTTCACTGTATATAGTCAAGCCTGTGCCAGTGGACACCCTCACAGAATGGACACCTCTATATAAAAGACACTTTTAGCATTTCCCTTAAGTGTCAGTTTAAGTAACATTACAATCAGCTTCACAGAACGAACGCCTGGTATATACAATGCATGTGGTTGTCCTTATGTATAAGGTTTACCGCAACTGCCACTCACAGAAACTGCCACGTGTCCTTTATAGACAGAGGGAGCCGCTACGCTAACACAGGTATGGATGCTACTACAGTAGCAGTACTACCTGCTGACGAGGGATGCTGGTTTCGGCGCTTTCTTCAGATACTCCTTGAAGCGCAGTTCGAACGCCTGACCGATGGTGGTGATGACGTCCTGGGCGAGCCCGCCGCCGCACTCCAGCACGTAACACGCACGCCCCGTCGCATCCTTCGCCACGTACGCGACAAAGTCCAGTGTCTCCTGCAACGGCACGCCGATGAGAGATAGGGGGCGCTGAGGCGCGAGGGCAGGAACGCGACGGCAATCACACACGTGTGCGACCACGACAAGATAGAGGGCGCTGAGGTGCAGTGGCAGGAAAGGAGCAGGCTGCGCAACCGCTAGGGTGACGAGGGACATCAATGCTGTGACAGTTTAATGCTAATCATAATACGGCTTTACACCAATAACATGTGCCTTCAGATCAGCAGAATCCACATAGGAATCTCATTAAATGCCCCCGTCAGTACGCACTCATTGATACATGAGTTCAGACAGATGCAGCCAACAGATAACTGTGCTGTCTACTAATCTCATATGACATTTTTTGAAGTCTCTGCTCACGCGAAGTCAATGTACAGAAGTACGATGACAGACATAGGGAGACTTCTCTAGTCTAGATTTGAATATACAATATAACAGCACGATTACTTCAATTCCTTAAACAAATAATTCCCAAATAAGCGATTAATGCTATCCGGTCCACGTTTATTCACTTCAAAATTAATGCAACACTGTGACACATCCTAGCAAGCGGCATGAGCTAGCGGGTGAAAAAACAAGTGAACATACCGGATCTCCTCCCGAGGCAAATGATATGCCCTGCATCTGGTGCGTAGCAATGATCTGAAATGGTGACAAACACAACATTAATATTAACAAACGTCTGTGGGAAATTTGCACGGGATGGAACATTGACACTTCTTCTCTCTGCTGGGGGAAGTACTTGAAACCTTTACACACAAACACTTGAATCGATGCTGATTCATATTGCAATGTAGTTATTACAATACTCTACACATTCTCTGGCTAATTTCATACCGATCCTGCGCATTTACACAATCACGTCGAAGTCAGTAAACACCAACTAACTGCAGGTGTCCAACGATATGAAGCTAACTAGCTGCTCATCACACACAACATATTGCATTGAACGTCAGCAACACAACAGGTGGCAAGAAAATTGTAATGACTTGAAAACATCAGTTAGCACAACAATGAACAAGGTGTAGCATAGGAATGATGATTATTTTCCAAAATCACTCGCACCCCCGTCGCTAATTGACCGATCGCGAAGACGGCGGCGGCAAGTAATAAAATCGCAGGAGTTAGCGGGCATCGCCTCACCTCGCCAGACTCCATGATGACGAGGCTCAGGTTGTCCGTGCTCACGGTGAAGTTGATGTTCGAGCCGGCGTGCTGCATGTTCGGCCGATCGCCCAGCATCTTGCATATGCGCTTGTCCGTCTGCGGCGAAAACAACAGAGCGACGCGGTTGGGCGACGTCGGAGAGTCGCGGGCCCCCCCCCCCCTGACCCGACTGATTACAGCCGACCCCCCCCCCCCGAGTTGCTCAAGTTGACCCCCATGCTGTAAAGCTCCTACTGACTCTCTGTTGACTAGGGGTGTAACGATTAACTGCGATTCAACTGTATCGCACTACACCCCATTCGGTTCGGTTTTCGTTTTTTTTCCCCGTTTCGATTCTCGGTTCAGTTCCGAGGAAATACATTCAACCCACTCTCAGTTAGGGGGGCGCACACGGCGAGCTATTACTTTATTGTCTTTTGGCCAATGAATAACACAATAAATGTATAATATTATGATAGGTATTATTATTATTATTCAAAATTGAGGGAAAATTTCCCCATCTTCTCAGCATTTTTTATTTTTTACTACTGAAAATAACCGAACCGAATGAACCAAACCAAAGAGCAAAAACTGAAAACCGAACCGAACCGAAACAAAATGTATTGTTACACCCCTACTGCTGACAGAGGCTGACCCCCACTAACCCCTGATGACAAGAGGTGGACCCAATGACGGCGTGCTGAGCCCTCCTCAGCAACTGGTGGCAACGTCGGACTACAGGACGCGTCGCCTGTGAGTTATTTCACGCACAGTGCACACGTACCTTTCGCTTCTTGTCTGGAGTCTTCAGGCGCGCGGCCTCGCACACTCGCGTTATTGACTCCCTGCCGAGAGAAGGCATTCATGATGTTAAACACGCGTGAGAGCATCAACAACAACATACGTAAACAGCTAATGATACCTTACTATTACTACTGATATACACATTATCAAGAGCTAATATTAGTAATAATACCTCTTATTATTAGCTCTTAACATTATAAGGAGTTAATAAGGAATCCTAATCTTAAACCTTTGGCAACCACTAATCTTAACCTTATCCCTTATCCTACCAATAATCCTACCCATACCTATTGCCCATAACCCTACCACTAATCCTAACCATACCCATTACAATAATACCAAGCACAAATCCTCACCATACCCCTTACCCTACGATCAACCCTAAGCCGAATTTCTACCCATTAAATTTTGCTCGGCTGCGGACAAAGAGAGGGTAGGAAAACCAGTTTCAGTGAAGCAGAAGTAGTGGCAGCAGCAGCAGTAGTAGCAGCAGCAGCAGCAGCAGCAGCGGTAGCAGCAGCAGTAGCAGCAGCAGCAGCAGCAGCAGCAGCAGCAGCATTAGTAGTAGTAGTAGCAGCAGCAGCAGCAGCAGCGGCAGTAGTAGTAGTAGCAGCGGCGGCAGCAGCAGCAGCAGCAGCATTAGTAGTAGTAGTAGCAGCAGCAGCAGCAGCAGCGGCAGTAGTAGTAGTAGCAGCGGCGGCAGCAGCAGCAGCAGCAGCATCAGGATCTGACACACGAACTATTTG
>NW_014577872.1:14580-19431 GCF_000485595.1 Priapulus caudatus | reverse complement strand
CAGCAGCAGCAGCAGCAGCAGCGTAGCAGCAGCAGTAGCAGCAGCAGCAGCAGCAGCAGCAGCAGTAGTAGTAGCAGCAGCAGCAGCGACAGCAGCAGTAGCGGCGGCAGTAGCAGCAGCAGCAGTAGTAGTAGTAGCAGCAGCAGCAGTGGCAGTAGTAGTAGTAGTAGCAGCAGCAGCAGCAGCAGCAGCAGCAGCATTAGTAGTAGTAGTAGCAGCAGCAGCAGCAGCAGCGGCAGTAGTAGTAGTAGCAGCGGCGGCAGTAGCAGCAGCAGCAGTAGTAGTAGTAGCAGCAGCAGCAGTGGCAGTAGTAGTAGTAGCAGCAGCAGCAGCAGCAGCAGCAGCAGCAGCAGCAGCAGCAGCAGCATTAGTAGTAGTAGTAGCAGCAGCAGCAGCAGCAGCGGCAGTAGTAGTAGTAGCAGCGGCGGCAGCAGCAGCAGCAGCAGCATCAGGATCTGACACACGAACTATTTGCGTCGTTAATGCTGTGACGAGATATCGTGGTCAGGCAGTGAATGCTGTGCTGACCCGCCAAGCTATCGCGGTCAGCCGGTCAAGGCCCGTGTCCCCGAAGCCATGATTAGTGTCTGACGTATGGACATGCACACGAGCGGGAAGGTATCACGGTAGGTCAGGGCTGCTGCCACCATGGTAAGCACTGCTGCTGCAGCCATTGCCAGCTGCTTGCCTTGTGTTTTTCTTCTCTGCTATCACTGATGTATCACTCTTCACTATAAGCACACAACCATACTAACTGCACTCACATAAACGCTACGATTAGTGAATTGGTTACATGTTTTTTTCACACAATTATAATCTAGTGAAAAAATTCCGAATCAATACGGACCGATCAGTCTTTCCATGCAGATAATTAGTGATTATGAAAGATCGCACTGTGACTAAGGCTGTAATACGCACTAATATCGTTTAAGGCTGTATGCGTACGTGAGACGAGTGGTATGAATACACAGTTGCTATGAAATGGAACATGGCACACACAGGCACGGACATGCACACACGAACGCACCCACTCAAGCAACGCAAACACACGTACGTAGGCGAACTCGAACAAAACAAGTTAATCGCAATATATTACCATTCCCGAGCAAATTTAATCTAGATGTCTGTAAAATACCATGTGCGGATGTTATAAGATGTAGTAACATCCGACTTGTATGGATTCAAATATTCGCGAAGCATTTCATACTCTTTGTGTTACAGCAGCAACGACGGCATGCAGGGATTTTCGGTCGAGTGAGAAGATTCTAGAAACGACACGCTGGGTACAGGGGCTAGTGACAACATCGCCAAAACTAGTGACACACAGCCGACCTAATGGGCTTTGGTCAGCTCTTTGATCGGGCGTCTGAGTTAATTAATTTCGGTTCACAAAATGCCCATGCACTAGGGTATCGAATTTATTAACAAGTGCCGCAGTGCGACAGGGCTTATCTGGTGTCTGGTGTTCTGCTGATAAATTCATTTGTGCATAGCAAGACGTCTTATACATAAGTCTTCTTTATCTTGTTTGACTTTCGTAGCCAATTCGAACAAATATATCAGCTACACTTTCGCACCCACCTAAAAAAATGGTAGGTCACCGCTGAAACAAAAAAGATTTTCAATCGCTCGTCAGACCATGTCCTCAGAAAATGTCTAAAATCTGCCGTGTGCCCCATTCACCTTTGACCTGTGACCTCCAATTTAGGCACAGTGATGGCTTTTTCTACCATGATGCTATACACTGACTATCACGAGCCTAGGTCGAGCCGTTTAGATTTGTGCCGCAATTCTGCATTTCCTCCCTATACCTTAAGTTAAGGAGGGAATGTTCACCCTTCTTTTACACCTCTTGACCTTTGACCTTTGACCCCCCAGCTTCGACATTCCAACTCGTTTTCGGATGACCCCGTCCCCCACCCCCCACGTCCCGAATATCGTGACCGTACGTTGAGCCGTTTAGATTGGTGCTCAACTGTTGACGGACGGACGGACGTACGCACGCACGGACGATCATGCGATTCTACAAGCTGCATCTGACTATGTCAGATGAGCTAAAAAGTATTGAACGAAATTTGTATATTTATATTTAATATGTACCATCAATTTTCAAAAGAACAAATCTGAAGTGTAAGCTCAGTATTACAAGTAGTTTTTGAGATTTTGCTGAAAAGGGGTACGTGTCAATTTTAGTTAAAAATGCCACCTTCGCTTTTTATGCAATATCGGGGCTTCGTATCTATGATAATATTGCACTTGAATAATTATTATATAATAATAGCTCGAATACTATATAATGGTAATAATATCCATTCAAATAGCCGTGGAATACTGTATACGCCATATTTTTCTCATACAGATATTTTCGCGAATTCAGACTTGACGGACAATTTCGCGAGTGGTTAATTTCGCGGTCGGTAAATTATGAATTATTCGGTATTATTCAGTATGAACTATTCGCATGTTGTTATTTTCGCAGTCGGGGACGCGCGTTCACGAAAGTCGCGAAAATTAAACCACCACGAAATATACAGCTTATACAGTATTGGTTCAAATTTTGAAGTAAATAATTAGCAAGAGTGCACGAACCTTCTCAAATAATGATGAAACATGATCAATCAGATTAGATTAAGTTAGATTGGATTAGACTAGATTAGATTAGATTAGATTAGATTAGATTAGGTTAGGTAGAACAGATTAGATTAGATAAGGGGGTCGTTTACGAGATGTAATGGAATTGGATCTCAGCACGGAAACACGAGGGGTGGGGAATCGCTCCTGACGTAACACGTTGCTGTCGCATCCGGGGGGGGGGATGAGGCTGGTACCGAGAGGAAGCAGGAAGCCACAGAGAGGTGGCCGCGACGGTGACGTGAATGAAATGCGGGAGATGAAAGAGGTCGACGGAAGAGGAGTGGATACAGACAGACGCGGGCGGGCGCGCAGTGAGAGGAGAAACGGGTCAGTGGGCCCGATGACGCGGATGTTAAACGACGCTGAAGGTTTCCCGCGCCGCAGCTGCATCACACGTGCGCCTGCGCTCGCAGCTGCTGCTGCTGCTGCTGTTCGGATGCAGCTGCGGCGCATCAGCATCGGTCGGCATGCTGCGATGACGTGGGATGGGATGGGGTAGCACACACCACACACGCCCACACATACACACGCACACACGCACACACGCGCACGCACGCACACACACACACGCGCGCACGCACTTACGCACGCACGCACGCACACACACACGCGCACGCACTTACGCACTTACGCACGCACGCACACACACGCGTACGCGCTCACGCACGCACGCACACACACATACACGCACGCACACACGCACGCACGAACGCACGCACGCACGCACACACACACACACACGTGCGCGCACACACGCACGCACGCACGCACACACACACACACACACACACACGCACATAAACCGTAAGGCACGGGGCTGTACTCAGCTCCCATCTCAGCTGATCGCATGCGCACTCAAGTGTATAGCTCCCCACATTTTCGCCGCACCTGATCACACATGCGGCCTTCCTCCACCTCCTCAGCACAACGCTCAGACTTTCCACCGCTCTCTCGCCATCTTTGGCTCGCCATGTATATGTATTACCCCCCCCCCCTCCCCATCTACCCTCTTCACCCGCGAGATGCTTACTACTCACGTATAAATCTCCACGCGGCCGTTCACAAATCCGCCTCCCCAATTCTATTCCACTCCCTACACTCTTGCCTACGCGCCGCGCACGTGTGCGATCAAACACAGGAAGTAAACGTAAATTACACACGACTGAAAATAGCAGCAGAACGCAGGCGCCTTGCAGAGTGAGCGCGCACACATATATACACACATCCGCGCACCGTATCCACTATCCACTCAGACACAAACACGGTGCGTCTGCCTGTGCCTGCATTTGCCTGTCTCCCGGTCTACAAATGCCCTAGGAAGATTCTCTGGGACGGATTTCAAGATAAGGTGGGGGGGGGGATCAGCCTTGCACGTTTGGGGCGGGAAACAATAAATGCTTCCCATTCTGGGACCAAATGAAAACAGGATACATACACAGCTACATACACAGCTGTCTGTCTGCCTGTATGCTTGCCTGCGTATATACCTACCTGCTTTCCGGATTGTCTGCCTGCTTACCGCATGCATGTAGGCCTGGCATCCCCCCGCCTGTCTATACAAGTCAGATTTCCTTCTTCCCCATGCGCCCGCCTGCCCGTCCGCCTGTCTGATTTCCTTCCTCCGCATGCGCCTACCCGCCCGCCTGCCCGTCCGCCTGTCTGATTTCCTTCTTCCGCATGCGCCCGCCTGCCCGTCCGCCCGTCTGATTTCCTTCTTCCGCATGCGCCCGCCCGCCCGCCCGCCTGCTCGCCTGCCCGTCCGCCTGTCTGATTTCCTTGGGTTTGTCTATATTCAGGCCGGTACAGGAGATAATTTGCATATTTTGTCACGTGGTTTGTGTTATAACCAATCAGATGTAATCGCGTGTTCGTGACGTCACTTCCAGCGATCTCATGTGCAGAAGTGTGAAGCATGGTGAGGTGGTAGAGAATGAGGAGGGGAGAAGCTGGTGAAGAAGGAGGAGGGGGAGAAGCTGGTGGAGAATGAGGAAGGGGAGAAGGGAGAAGGTGGTGGAGAAGGAGGAGGGGAGAAGCTAGTGGAGAAGTAGGAGGGGGAGAAGCTGGTGGAGAATGAGGAAGGGGAGAAGGGAGAAGCTGGTGGAGAAGGAGGAGGGGGAGAAGCTGGTGGAGAATGAGGAAGGGGAGAAGGGAGAAGGTGGTGGAGAAGGAGGAGGGGAAGAAGCTGGTGGAGAAGGAGGAAGGGGAGAAGGGAGAAGG
>NW_014577872.1:12070-14570 GCF_000485595.1 Priapulus caudatus | reverse complement strand
TCTCCACCACCTTCTCCCTTCTCCCCTTCCTCCTTCTCCACCACCTTCTCCCTTCTCCCCTTCCTCCTTCTCCACCAGCTTCTCCCCCTCCTCCTTCTCCACCACCTTCTCCCTTCTCCCCTTCCTCATTCTCCACCAGCTTCTCCCCCTCCTCCTTCTCCACCAGCTTCTCCCCTTCTCCTTCTCCACCACCTTCTCCCTTCTCCCCTTCCTCATTCTCCACCAGCTTCTCCCCCTCCTCCTTCTCCACCAGCTTCTCTACCACCTCACCATGCTTCACACTTCTGCACATGAGATCGCTGGAAGTGACGTCACGAACACGCGATTACATCTGATTGGTTATAACACAAACCACGTGACAAAATATGCAAATTATCTCCTGTACCGGCCTGAATATAGACAAAACCGATTTCCTTCTTCCCTCATGCGATGCGCCCGCCCGCCTGCCCGTCCGCCTGTCTGATTTCCTTCTTCCGCATGCGCCCGCCTGCCCGTCCGCCCGTCTGATTTCCTTCTTCCGCATGCAGCCCGCCCGCCCGCCCGCCCGCCTGCTCGCCTGCCCGTCCGCCTGTCTGATTTCCTTCTTCCCTCATGCGATGCGCCCGCCCGCCTGCTCGCCTTCCCGCCTGCCCGTCCGCCTGTCTGATTTCCTTCTTCCGCATGCCCCCGCCCGCCCGCCCGCCCGTCCGCCTGCCTGTCCGCTTTCCTCCTTCCCTATGCGCCCGCCCGCCTGTCTGATTTCCTTCTTCCCCATGCGCCCGTCCGCCCACAAGCCTACCAGCAACGGCAGCATCTTGTCAGCATTGTGAAACCTTTTAGCCCAGCAAGCAGCCGAACAGCAACGTCACGTCGATCGGCGCAAGAAAAAGCAGACGGCTGCGATGGATTCTGCAGGCAGTCCCATTCCACCCGTCTTTCTATCTCTTTCTCTGTCTCTCTCTCACACGCTCTCTATTTCTTTATCTCGCTTTCTCTCTCTCTCTCTCTCTCTCTCTCTCTCTCTCTCTCTCTCTCTCTCTCTCTTGCGCGCTCTCGCTCTCCCATAACAAATATAAATAGGTACTTGTAAGCCGGTTTCCCTTGATCCATGGTTTCCTTCTCATCCTCTCCCCAGTTTACTTCTGAATCCCTTCCCCTGGTTTACCTCCGATCCCCCCTAGTTTATTTCCGACCCCTTCCCTCTGGTTTCCTTCCAACACACCTTGCTTTACAATACATCCGACTCCCTGACCCCTGGTTTACTTCCGACCTCCTCCCCCTAGTTTACTTCTGACCCCCTCATTCTGGTTTACGTGCGAGCTTTGTGCGCTTGACTTACTTAGCTACTTGCGTCCTCGTCTCAAAATCCAGACTTTTCATGGACGTCTTTACTTCCAGGCATCCGACGTACTGCAACGAGAGCAAACTCCGTTCATATAGTTATGTAGGTACATCAGTAATTAATGGAATGAGACCGAGGAAAAAAAGGAAATGCAGAAAAATGAGGGAAGGTGGAAGAAGCAGAAGATAATCAAGAAGAAAAAGAAGTGTAGTGGAGGAAGAGGAGGAGGAGGAGGAAGAGGAGAAGGAGGAGGATGAGGAGGAGGAGGAGGAGGAGGAGGAAGAGGAAGAAGAGGAGCGGTAGGAGGATGAGGATGAGGATGAAGAGGAGGAGCGGTAGAAGGAGAATGAAGAGGGGGAAAGAAGAAGATAAAGAGGAAGGGGAATTGGAAATAAAAGGCAAAAAACATGACAATCAACAGCAAAAAGGAAAGACAACATCAACAATAACTACATTAATACCATCAGCAATGAGAACCGCTATGATAATGACGAACAAGTAAAAAATGATAGGCATGCAGCGACGAAGATGACAGAAGTAATAACATCACACAGGTGTTTCTAATATAATGCACTACCTCCGTGCCAAAATTGTCAGAGCATACAGAATATATTTCTGGGCCACAAGCTGCCACGAGGCAGGCTCAGTGATGTGAGGCAGGCTTATAATTGTGTGTGCGAGCACGCACGCACCACCCTCTCACACGCACGCACACACGCACGCACTCACTCACATACGCATGTAGACACGCACATGCACGCACGCACGCTCGCACGCGAGCAAGCGCCTATCATGCTAGATACAACTAGAGCACTCGGAGAGCACATACCTCTGCCAAGGCAGCTCAATTATCTCACTGTGAAAATGTTTATTAATTAATTAATTAATTAAATAATTAATTGGATCCGGATCACGACCAAAATGTAATCAATTCTAAGTTACCCCATTTCTGACCTATCCTGAAAATTTTCTTAATTACTTAATTAATTAATTAATTGGATCCGGATCACTACCAAAATGTAATCAATTCTAAGTTACCCCATTTCGGACCTATCCTGAAAATTTAATTAAGTACTTAATTAATTAATTAATTGGATCCGGATCACCACCAAAATTTCATCAATTCTAAGTTACCCCATTTCTGACGTATCCTAAAAATTTAATTAAGTACTTAATTAA
>NW_014577872.1:9401-11781 GCF_000485595.1 Priapulus caudatus | reverse complement strand
TTTATATCTACATATATATCTATATGTGTATATATATGTATATGTGTTTACGGTTAGGCACCCCGTTGGCGGTCATATTATCGGCTCTTTACGCCGCGCTAACGCGCCCGTTGATGCTGGAATGTGTGTGTTTGTGTGTGTGTGTGTGTGTGTGTGTGTGTGTGTGTGTGTGTGTGTGTATTTCTGTGGGGAGAGAGGGAGAGGGGGAGAGGGGGAGAGAGGGAGAGGGGGAGAAGGGGTGAGTGCGAGAGAGGGAATGGGGGAGAGAGAAAGAGAAGGAGGGGGAGAGAGGGACGACCGAGACTTGGCACGAGGTTTCGGATCCCGCCCGAGTTTCTCCTATAGTATAGTGATAAGTAACTATTCATAACTTGTCCCTGTTTACATAACTCGCCCCGTAGATTGCATGTGGCGCCGATAGATGGCGTTGATTTCATCTCGGCGATGCGCGGTTTCGCGTCTCATTTACACGCGCGTTGATTTCAGATCCGTCAGATAGCTTCTAAGGTTTTTTCTTGCTATCGTAGCCAGATTCATAATGTCTGCGGTCACTTCACCTTTATGATCAAGTGAATACATTTATATGCAGTATTTTACTGAACCAATGTCAGGAGTGGATACGTTTATAATTTTATATACAGCGCAATAGCTTTTATATACAACTCATGGCACAACACGCATTTATATACAATACGTACACATGGATAAATATTTATATACAGTTCACCTGTCTACTACCCAGTTCGAGTGCACATCTCAACTTTTCACGCGATTAAACGTGAGGATCAGTAAAATCAACAAACCTTGGGCTGCGACATTAACGAAAATGAGTTTTTAGCTCGGCAAAGGTTTTCCCAAATCGCAATTGTAGCGTAGACAGTTAAACTTAATCGCCCCGCCCGCAAGAGTTGGGGGAAGGGCGGTCAAAAACAAGTGCCTAATTCTGAAATATATTATATTGCCAGTCGTGCTTGCTTGGTGGATTTTATGCGCGGCGCGTTACGTTCGAAGCGTAAGTTTGTAACTTTACACATCCCCACAGATAACGCGCAGGTTTATTACGATCGAGTTGCTCTTCACGACTGCTGTGTGGGCGGCGTTGAAATAACACAAGACAGCTCATGCGTGCGTGCGTGTGTGCGTGTGTGCGTGCGTACGTACGTGGGTGCCACAGGCACTTGGAGCGTTTCAATAAAATATAATGCCTAATAAATACAAAATCTATTTACTACCAAAACTGTTTCTCTACTCTCTTTCGCCTATGATTGCCGACAATTTTCTGAAAATGCCGTGCAAATGCTCCTCTGCAACACACATGTACAGCGCGCGCGCGCTGCCGCACACTGACATATATATCAGGAGTAGATAATAGGTAGATAGTAATAAAACCCTATTATCTACTCCTGATATATATATAGCATGTGCACGGCATTTACAGGAAATTGTCGGCAATAATAGGCGAAAAAGAGAAACCGTTTTGGTGGTAAATAGATAGCATTTTTTAACGTATTTATTTATTATAGCGTATTTATTTAGCATTATATTTTATTGAAACGCTCCAAGTGCCTGTGGTGCGTGCGTGCGTGCGTGCGTGCGTGCGTGTGCTGTGCAGTGGTGGTGCGCTGCGTGCGTGTCGCACGGTCCAGGTAGCCGAGAATGCTTGGTTCCTTCGTTTGGTGTGTCTGTGTTGTGTGTCTGGTTGTGTGCGACTGTGTCGTGTGCGTGTCTGCGTGTGCGTGTGCGTGTGGCGTGATCGCGCGTGTTGGGCTGCGGTTGAGCTGCGCGTGTGGTGTGTGTATGGTGAGTGTGTGCGTGGGCAGGGGTAGTGGTGCGTGACGGAGAGAGAGGAGAGAGAGAAGGAAAGTGCGTCGCAGTCGCGCGCGTACGCGCTGCGTCGTGCGTGCGGACGGGGAAAGACGTGGAATGCGTGCAGTGCGTGCGTGCGTCGGCGTAACGTGACGGTGCCCGTGTCCGTGCGCAGTCCGGGCGACCCGTCACCTCCGGTCGAGGTCCGAGTCCGATCCGAGTCCGAGTCCGAGTCGAGTCGAGTGCGAGTCTCGAGTCGAGTGCGCGAGTCCGAGTCCAGTTTGATGGTAAAATAAAAAAGGGGAAACCGGAACCCCAAAGCAGAGAAAAGCAATCGGAAAAAAATCGGAGAACCAAAAGGGAAAAGATCGCAGACAGGTGTCGCTAGACATTGCAGAAAGTGTAAAAGTCAGCGAAAACACAGAGACGCGAAGGTCATACGAAGGAACGTGGCAAGAGTAGACCGGATCCATTTGTGCTTTTACGAGAATGACACGGCTTGCTTGAACCAAATAGAGCAGTGCGAGTATACCAAGTAAACCTTCGAAGTGAGGGTAGCAGGAGCCAGGGAAAG
>NW_014577872.1:4573-9004 GCF_000485595.1 Priapulus caudatus | reverse complement strand
CTCTCTCTCTCTCTCTCTCTCTCTCTCTCTCTCTCTCTCTCTCTCTCTCTCTCTCTCTCTCTCTCTCTCTCTCTCTCTCTCTCTCTCTCTCTCTCTCTCTCTCTCTCCTCTCTCTCTCTCCTCCTCCTCTCTCTCTCTCTCTCTCTCCCTACAACTACTACTATAATAACTACTATTTATTAAAAGGCTGATCCTCATAAGGTCAGGGCGTTGCACGCACGCGGGAGGGCGTCATTGACGCTTTAATCCTACAGTTCTTTGGGCGATTAGCATGACAGAACAACGATAGCAGTGAGATGCATGCATGCATGCGTGCGTGAGGCGGGGCGGTGCAGACGATCGATTAATCACCACTTGTTAGGTAAACTACGCCCCCTGTCGGCACGCGTGGGCGAGAAGTCACGTGGCGGGACAGAGTCAGAAAATCTATGATTTACCCATAATGATCTTCTTTTATTCTACATTTTTTAATTTTTATTTAGTTTTTATAGTTTTTATGGTCAGTTGACCGCTGTGCTGAGATTAGAAGAAGAAAATCAGAATGATGAACCTGAGGTTGATACCTGCAGCGAACCTAGTGGTGAGAACGCGATTCCATTACAACAGGAAACTGGGACATCTCTTTCGTTTTGTTTATCACTGTGAGATATAGCGGGAACACGGAAACCACGCACGCACGCACACACGCGCGCGCGCACGCACCCACACGCTCAATTATATGCACGCGCCCGCCCACAGGTACCCACTTGTATGCGCGCGCCCTCACGAATGCGTACGTCTACTTATATATCCACACGCACGCACGCACTAGCCACCCGTCTCCTCAGGCAAGAGCAGAGCACGTGCAGCGGTATATAGCGGCAACATATCCCCCCCACCACACACACATACACATACCCCCTCCCCTTCTTCATCTCCCCATACCCCCCTCCCCCGCACACACACACATACCCCCTCCCTTCTCCATCTCCCTATATCCCCCTCCATCTCCATCATCCTGTAATACGGTTCTCTAGTGTTGGATCGCGGCGATAGCAAGACATATGATCAGACAACCAGGGCCTGGCTGCGCGCCCACACACACACACACACACGCATGCCACGCGCGCGCCGCAGCGCACACACACAGCGCACGCACACACACACACACACACGTACGCACGCACACATACACACGCGCGCACAACACACATGCCCCCCACACACATACACACACACGCGCCTGCACGCACGCACACACACACACATACGGCGCGCGCATTCCCACACAACACATACACACGCACGTGCGCACTCACGCACGTCCCCACACACATACACGCACACGCACGCACGCACACACACACACGCACACGCACACGCACGCACGCACCGCACGCATGCACGCACACACACACACCCACACGCACACACGCATACATGTCCACCCGCACCACCGCAGCCACAGCCACCGCCACCGCCACCACCACCGCCACCGCCACCACCACCACCACCACCACCGCCACCGCCACCGCCACCGCCACCGCCACAGTCCACAGGCACTTGGAGCGTTTCAATAAAATATAATGCTAAATAAATACGAAATCATTTAGTAATTTACTACCAAAGTCTTAATGTTTCTAACCTCTCTTTCACCTATATTGCCAACAATTTCCTGTAAATGGCGTCCAAATGCTCATATGCAAACAAACGCTGGCTGCCGCCATGGCTAAAACTATATATTTATGTGTCAGTGTGCAGCGGCAGCCCTGGCGGTAGCTCTAGTACTATAGCCGCGGATCGCTGCCGCAGGCGATCGCGGGCTATAGTACTAGAGCTACCATGGCGGCAGCCAGCGTTTGTTGCATATGAGCATTTGGACGCCATTTACAGGAAATTGTCGGCAATAATAGTGTGAAAGAGAGTATGAGAAACATTAAAACTTTGGTAGTAAATTACTAAATAGATTTCGTATTTATTTAGCATTAAATTTTATTGAAACGCTCAAGTGCCCGTGGCCACGACGACCGACGACCGACTGAACTCCAGTTTGTTTACCACGGCTGCATCGCTCGCTCGCAATTTTACAAAAGAACAGAAATTCATCCCCGCAAAACGACGACGACGGACGACGACGACGACACCGGAAGTCGTCCGCCGTCGCTCGCCGGAAGTACGGCCCGTCCGTGACGCTCGCGTCGTCGCTCGCGCGGCGCAGACGACGACTGCGCGCCAAGTTTTTAAAGCGCCGCGTTTCGATTTAAAATTTTGCAATGGCTGTCTGTAGTCTAGACATCTGAACTTTGACAGCTCGGTAGGAAAGAGTTGAAGGTCCGTGCCCATTCTGTCGCGCGGGAGGTGCGCGGGCAGGCCGCCTCACGCGCGAGGGTATGGGATGGGGAGAGAAGGAGAAAGGGGAGGATGGAGGAGGGAGGCGTGCACACTGCACACACAGCGACACACGATACCCTCATGTTTATTATTACTTTTATGGCGAAAGCGATTAAATCGGAGCAAAAACGCCCCGTAAATAATACGTAACCCGCACAACGTTAAACGGACGGACGACGGCACATCTCGAAGACGACGAATATCATCAGAAAATGCCCATATACACCCACGGCCCGCCCCACGGCGCCACATCACAGCTCTCACACACACACACACACACACCACACACACACACACACACACACATCGCCACCACCATAGCGTTGTCACTGTGTCATCCCGCACGCAAGTACCCACTGTATTAACTAACGCTCGCTATATTTTATATGAGGGGTCGTGAGAGAGAGAGTGGAAGAAGAAGGAGGGGGGAGCATAACTCGTCTGCTGTGCCACTATTTTAAAATCTGATAGCGATCATACGGATAGCAACAGCGGCGTAGCACACGTTCCCCCGAATAATGGCCATTATCCCATTACCGACAGGGCCATAGGTAAATATATATATATATATACATATATATATATATATATATATATATATATATAAGCGATCAATTTTTTACGATAATACGCGAGTAATAAATAACACCGCGCCGCATTACGGACGGGTGGGGGTGGGGTGGGGGTGGGGGATCGCATACACGCCGGATTAACACCTGGGGGGTGGAATACTATGCGGGCCGCAGGGGTGGGTGGGGTTATGACAGTGAACTGACGTACGGTTTGGAAACACACGAACGACGAGCGGCGTAGTAGAAGAGATGAAAGCAGAAGCAGAGACGCACGACCGACGACGGACGACGACGACGACGACGACGACGACGACGACGACGACGACGACGGACGACGACGACGACGACGACGACGACGGACGACGACGACGACGACGACGACGACGACGGCGACGACGACGACGACGACGACGACGACGACGACGACGACGACGACGACGACGACGACGACGACGACGACGACGACGATATGATGATGACGAAAACGAAAACGACGACGTCGCCGAAGAAGAAGAAGTGGAGAGAAGAAGAAGAAAAAGAAGAAGAAGAAGAAGAAGGAAGAGGAGGAGGAGGAGGAGGAGAAGGAGAGGGGAGGCTTTTATTCACTTCTGATATTATTATGTCACCTCTGATTCAATCACATAGTCTTATTTAATAACGTAATGTTCAAGCAAAGAATGTCCAGGAATTGTCGGGGAATGTTCAGGAATGGAAACTTTGTTTGCATTTTGACATAAAGTGTATGAACTATAACTACAAAATATATCTACTTCTAAAATCCCACCCTACATCGTTTTTTTATGCTGCTTTAAAAAATTGAAACATAGTCACGATAATCTCCTGGGTCCACAAAATGGCCGTTGTCGATTGATTGACGTAAGTAATGCCGACGCAATATAGGGGGAGCCACACGATACAACTATCTACTCCGTTAAAAGTAAACAGAAACACGCTATAGCGGTGATTTCACAGTTTGTCATTTTGGAACCGCAAACGTAGAAATCACATTAATTAACAGTGAGAGCAATTAACAATTATTTAGCTCTACGGTTAGATGTACGTCACAGTGCCCGTACACATTATTCACTGATTAAAATATAATTAATTAATCATTAGCTCAATGATATGTTAAATAGACTAGTATGAATTTATTTGTTCTTCGTCTGTTGTTTCTTTGAGCAGAACTTGATAAGGTTGCTGACACTGCCTACGGCATTACGAATACCACAGGATCAGGGCGGTTTTATTTTAAATCATCGTTAATTCATTATCAATTCAATCATTTAAAATTTAAAATTAATTTAATCATCCTGACACGCTGGACAAACAAGAAGGATTAAGATGTAAGTATGCGGTTTATCATGCACGCGATAATATTCACATCTAGTTAGAGTTAGGGTTGTCAAGATGGGGTAATGAGAAATCTCCTATTAAAAAGAGCCGCAGAGCGTCTGGGCTCATCTGAGCTCTGTTGCTACGGTTATAAACG
>NW_014577872.1:0-3090 GCF_000485595.1 Priapulus caudatus | reverse complement strand
CGCGCTCTCTCTCTCTCTCCAATTTTCCTCTCCCCCCCTCTCTCTCTCTCTCTCTCTCTTCAAGCGAGGAATTTTCAGCCCCGTTTTTACATTTATGGCGTTCATGCTGTTTTTTATCACTCCAATTAGAAGCTTCCCGGTTAAAATTGTTGAATTCGCAGCACGGCGACACGTGGCTGCGTTTGTTCGCGCGCTTGCTCGCTTATCTCCCCTAATTGACATCTCTGAACAGCACGGGCGGGTTACAATCGCGAGAAAGAGGGGGAGAGGCGTGCGCGGCAGTAGGTCTAGGGAAAGAGAGCGCGAGAACAGGGAGGGTGAGCGAGACAGTGAGAGAGATAGAGAGCGGGCGAGCGAGCGAGCGAGAGAGGGAGAGCGGGAGGAGAGAGACAGACAGAGAGAGCGAGACACACACACACAGTGAGAGAGATATAGATAGATAGATAGATAGATAGAAGAGAGAGAGAGAGAGAGAGAGAAGAAAGAGAGAGAGAGGGAGGTAGGATGGGAGAGGGGCTACTCTAACTGTAAGCCTGCCCAAATCGTCGTCAAACCGCACGTCTCTCTAGCGCGCCGCATCGACCCTTCCAGCGACAATGCCCTAATCACACCTCGGCTATTCGACAGACGACACCCTCATCACTCTCCCATCGACCGTCCCACTTAATTGCTTCCACCACCACCATAGCACGCACGCATCCGCGCACACGACGCGCGCGGGGTGGGAGCTAGGTGACTGCTAGGCGTTCACTCGCACTCCGGTATAACAGACTTTCGTATATAACCGCAGGTTTCGTGACATCGTGATAGGAAGTGCGACACACATGAGATGCTCACACACACACTCTATATTCTGTAAACGTGAGATAGGTAATTTTCGTCGTGGTTAAATAGCGCTTTCCCCACGCGCGCGTTTTACAGCCACCACCGCACACGCGCGCGTGTGTACTGTATTAGCATGCAGGCGCGGCAGTAGCAGCAACAGCCGACCTTGTATCGATTGAGTTTCGATTCGGTTTATGGGAGGATGCGCTACCACTGTCATGCACGCAGGCACGCACGCACATGCATGCGCGCACACACGCACATGCATATACACATACAGATGTAGCTCGTAGTGGATAGTAGTAGCAGTAGCAGTAGCAGTAGCAGCAGCAGTAGCAGGTAGCAGTAGCAGGTAGCAGCAGGGCACGTAGTGGCCTTCCAAAAAAGTTGCCACTGCGAGAAATATGTTAGCCGATGCGGGGTAATCCAAATTCAAAATATTTGAAATGTAGGCCTGGAAATGGGCATTTCTGCATTTCAGGCTATGTGTTTGAAGCAACCAATTTCTGTATCAGTTTCAAAGGTCATATTGGGTAATTTCACAAGTAGAATGTAGCTAAAGCCTGATGTTTTGACATAAAGTATCTAAAAATAATATATTCATGAGCTATGATAACTAATAAACATTATTTACAAAATTGTATATACTATTCAGTACATAATTATCAAAAAATAAGCCTATTTCAATCTGCATTTATACTTTCACTATGACTACATCTGTATAGTTTTGGAAGATTTGAATTTGAATAGGCACATATGTCAAGTATTATAATACACATTCCAATCTTAGAGCACTGATATAAACACCTCTAATTGATCAGTAGTAATAGTAATTACCAGGACAGGTCCAGTCAGATAACTTGTCATTTTAATTTTGATATTATTCAATTTTAATCTTTTCTGGCCTGGACAATCTTACAAAACTGAAATTTACATTCTGTTTCATCTAACCACTTGTGCATTCAACCTTCACCATTCAACCGTTGTCTTACGTTGTCTCGGAGTGCGGACATGCCATGACCAGTCTGCATTGTTGAGCCTTAACGTGGCGTCGTGCTGTGGGTTCGAGGGGGGGGCACTCCATATATATTTGCATGGTAGGTAATGTGCGCGGGAGAGACCCCCATTTTCAACCCTAACCCTAACTTCCGTTCCCAGTGACATCGCATTTTAGGTAATATCTCGTTCCAGAGCCAATTAAGTTTAGTTACCATGCAGATCTTACAATTTTTGTCGTTCCGGAGACCTATTTTTAATATTTCCGTTCATGCATCGTCCTTCAGAATACGTTGAAGCCGGGCCGCGTCAAGGCATGGCAATGGAACGTGGGTGCACTATGGTGTCGTGTGTTTGTCTGTGTGTGTGTGTGTGTGTGTGTGTGTGTGTGTGTTGTGTGTGTGTTGTTGTGCGCTGCTGCGTCGTGTGTGCGTAGCGTGCGGTGCGTGCGTGCGTGCGTTGTGCGTGTTGTGTGGCTGCGATGTTGCGTGCGGTTCATCTCTCTCCGGGTCATGTTTTTTCTCCTCTACCATAATACAACAATAATTATTTATTGGTTCGACCAGGTGTGTGACTTGTTACAGCGATAGGATTTTAAAGCAAATCCACTGTTCCCCGGGCAGCTCATGTTGGCTGGAGACGCTCCTGTCTCTATGACGACGGATGTCCAGTGTGGTTTGCGCATAGTCAGCTTGGGAATTTGCAATCGACAGATCCTAGTTCCGGGAGACTCGCTCGGCCCCCATTTTCGAAACCATAGCCAGTTTCCAGATGTGAAACGTGAGTTGACCTACTTTCAGTGCGAACATGGGTTACATTTGTAGTATCCAGAAACCCCCATTTTTCAGGGTCTATGTTCAGTTCCTTGTGAGCCCTCCTCTCGCCCCCCCATTTTGACTTCGCAGTGCGCACATACCTTACCATAATGTGGGCGTGAATGTCCCCACCCGCCCGGGTTTGCAACTCTCCTTTGGTTATGCTGTTGCTCCTTGCAGTCCTGGCAGGAATTTTTGTTTTCAAAATAGTGCAGGCAGTGCCGTGCTTGCCGTCGGCGGCCACTCACGGCCCTGAGCAAGGTAGCAGTAGTAGTAGTAGTAGCTGGTTAGCAGTAGCTGAGTCAGTTTGGAGCTTAAGCGGGAGATAGTGTTTGCGTGATGTGTTAGGGCTGAGTAGTAGTAGTTAGTCGTTGGCAGTCGGGGGTTGCGGATGTACGATTTTTGATAGTTAGTCGGTCAGGTTGAGTAGTATTGCAAGTAGTAGTAGTAGTTG
>NW_014577871.1:142913-144239 GCF_000485595.1 Priapulus caudatus | reverse complement strand
CCCCGGACAATTACCCTAGCCCCCCCCCCACACACACCGTACAGTACCCATATACACACTATACCATACTATACACAGTACACCATACTACACACATACACGGCGTGTGGTACCGTACAGTACACCAATGCACACGTACATGTCTAGACATTTTCTGGGTCGCTTTATTTATACAAAGAATAACATCACATTTATTTTACGTGCTCGCTACGCGCCTGGCAGTCGCCGCGTCGCGTTATTCTTGTAGTGTTGTTCTTGTTATTCTTCAAGTAAATTTATTGTTATTAAGGTGATACGCGCTATTGCAAATTCGCGTAATGCAAACTCGCGTAAATCAAGAAACAGCAGCAACGCGACACCCCCTTTTACCTTTCCGTACATTAAAAGTAATACTTTGCCTACGCGACCGCGCCTAATCGCTCGCATGCTGAGTCCATCTGTGCATCCTCACGCTCGCGTATCCTACCATAGGCGTTCGATTTATCGATTGCCTGAAATTGCAGTCTGCTCCCATCGAGCGGTTGTTAAAATTCGGAATTTATTGAATACATCATTAGATGTATATATTGCGATATAATATTTATCATATTTTATATTTATAATATATCATTTTATCATATATATCTTGTATATATATAGCAATTTTATATATCACGCTGTGAAAATTGACAATTAAGTACGTATATTTTTTGCAGTAAACTAGTGATGTATTTGCCATGTGGTCAAATTGTTGATAAATATCATCAATTCTACTAAAATATAAGCATATGCTAGGAAAAAATGCAGATAGATGACCTTAGAATTAATGCGTCAAATTGCACCATTTTGCATCAAAATAAAAAAGATTTTCGGGGGGCATGCCCCCCCACTTCACACAAGTATTAACACTTGTAATAAATTCTTGTAAATCAGTATATTCACTCACGTACACACACACGCACGCACACAGACACGCACGCACGCACACAGCCAGCCACATATACGCACACACGCACAAACAGTTACATTACATAAACAGTTACATAACATAACGTAGGCCTACATGGCCAAGAGCAAGATCATTTGGGGATACAACATTTCCGTCATTATGGGAGGGGTAGGGGCGACTCCCCCCTCCCAATTATCGACGCCGCTGTTCTCTGAACACATGGGGTAGGCATTTCTCTCTTTTCCAGACATACATTATGTATTGCAGCGGACAAAAATTTACGAAAGGGGGAATATTTTCCCTTATTGGAAGGTTAGCTGGGTAATTGTCCTGGTTGGTAATTGTCCTAGTGGGTAATTGTCCTGGTGGGTAATTGTCCTGGTGGGTAATTGTCCTGG
>NW_014577871.1:141912-142625 GCF_000485595.1 Priapulus caudatus | reverse complement strand
TCAGATATATCAGTAAGCAGTCGTTGTATCAGCTATATCAGTAACACCAGTAAGTGTCAGATTATCAGATATATCAGTAAGCAGTCGTTGTATCCGCTATATCAGTAACATCAGTAAGTGTCAGATATATCAGTAAGCAGTCGTTGTATCAGCTATATCAGTAACATCAGTAAGTGTCAGATATATCAATAAGCAGTCGTTGTATCAGCTATATCAGTAACATCAGTAAGTGTCAGATATATCAGTAAGCAGTCGTTGTATCAGCTATATCAGTAACATCAGTAAGTGTCAGATATGTCAGTAAGCAGACGATGTATCAGCTATATAAGTAACATCAGTAAGTGTCAGATATATCAGTAAGCAGTCGTTGTATCAGCTATATCAGTAACATCAGTAAATGTCAGATATATCAATAAGCGTGTATCAGCTATATCAGTAACATCAGTAAGTCTGAGATATATCAGTAAGCAGTCGTTGTATCAGCTATATCAGTAACATCAGTAAATGTCAGATATATCAATAAGCAGTCGGTGTATCAGCTATATCAGTAACATCCGTAAGTCTCAGATATATCAGTAAGCAGTCGTTGTATCAGCTATATCAGTAACATCAGTAAATGTCAGATATATCAATAAGCAGTCGGTGTATCAGCTATATCAGTAACATCCGTAAGTCTCAGATATATCAATAAGCAGTCGTTGTATCAGCTATAT
>NW_014577871.1:138988-141902 GCF_000485595.1 Priapulus caudatus | reverse complement strand
CCAGTAAGTGTCAGATATATATCAGTAAGCAGTCGTTGTATCAGCTATATCAGTAACACCAGTAAGTGTCAGATATATATCAATAAGCAGTCGTTGTCAGGGGGTTCTCGACGATCTCCATTAACACGGAAAATATTCGATCTTATACACTTTTGCCTGTTTTTGGAAAACTTAAAGGGAAAATCTTTTAAGATGGTTAAATTCTAAAACTCGGTCCGTTCAGCTTACTGCACCAGAACACAACATCGACGTTAAAGCAATGGTAGAGAAAACAGCTGCTGTTTTATATTGTACTGCATACAAATGTAGAAAATTCACCACATACAAACATACAAGCTAGGTTACTTCACCACATAAAATTACACAATGTACGCTGCGTAGAAATATACAATGTAACTACGTGACATAAAATTATACAATGTACACCACATACAAATATACAAAGTTACTTTGCCACATAAAATTGTACAATGTACGTCACGTACAAATATACATGGTTCGTCACATACATATACACCAGAATTAAACAAAGGGTTTCATGGCATATTGGCAGTTACACCAAACTGATCATGAAAAACGAATGCTGACGATTACGTACGCTGCTTAATTAGCATGATTAACTAACACATCTGACAGTTCCTCAGATCTCGGTGATGTATTGAGGGACGTTGTACCGGTGGACTCATATCACGACCTTTCTTCTGGTGATCACTCGCCCAATATCAACGGTGCACTCCTGAGTATTTCACGCTCTTCCTTTCTTCCGCTCTTCCTTTCATCAAAACTATGGCTACAACTCATTCTTGTTTGGTGTCTAGACAAAATTAAAAGAGCAGTAATTAAGTAAGCTCACGTGCGTGCGTGCGTGCGTGCGTGCGGGCATGCATGCGTGGTTGCGTGCATATCATGTTAATCTCTTTTCTATCCATTTACAATACAATGCGATAAATTTTTCGATTAGTCATTTTTTTCTCAATATTTTAATTAAGCACTCTCCTCCAACTGACCTTTTTGTACTTGAGCTTCTCCTTCCTCTTGCATCCCTCCTTCTCGTCAACGCCATTGAGACAGTCCTTGCTGCCATCGCAGAGTTTCTTAAGAGGCAGCAGCGAGTAACCAGCGTCACTCTGCTTCACCTTACAGGCAAACGTTCCTTTAGCCTCGTCGACGAGTATGTAGGAGTCATCGTCACAGCTGACCACGCACTGGTGAACAGGGATAGAATACGTCACTCGCGAGTGAAGCGCACGCTATTTCGCATCTCGATATTCGCTTTGCGTTAATTGCGAAATCGGTGTATGTCGCTCGAGTTATGCTGTTTGTTGTCATGATGTTCCTGTATTGTTTTGAGGTCATATAGTCTTTATTATTACTCCTACTGCTGCTGCTGCTACGACTGCTGCTGCTGCTACTACTGCTGCTGCTGCTACTACTGCTGCTGCTACTACTGTTGCTGCTGCTGTTGCTGTTGCTGCTCATGATGCTGCTGTACCTCCTCCTACTCCTCTACCTCCCCTCCCCATCCTTCTCCAACATCTACCTCCCACAACCCCCCTTCTCCTCCTATCCTCCTCATTTTCCTCCCCCTACCCTTCCTCTTCCCACTACTACTACTACTGCTGCTACTACTACTACCGCCACTTCTATAAAGGATAAAGGAAGGGACGACGCATATTTTACTGTTAATCCGGTGCTTGGCCTCATCTAGAAATGTCATTTAATACTTCACAACGATGCACAACACGATACATGCTTTTTACTTACAGCTAATGCAAGGAGCATCACAATCAATATCGCAGCAACCGCAGAGACTCTCTTCACAGCTGAAATTAGAGTGCATTTTGGTTAATTTCTGAATTCTGAGCAATACAGAAGATAGTTAAATTTGCATCATCTAGAACTGTATGAATAGTGCATCATCTAGAATTGTATCTCATAGTTGACAGCATGTACGCCACTTCAAACAGAGTGATTATAAATATTACATGGTTCTTATGATGATACGATACCTGTTCTATGTATACCTCAGTATTTATCATTTCTGTGATTGCAACTCTACAAACCACATCACAAAACCACCTTTACAGAACGGGCAATTGTATATAAAGGTCAAGGACATTAGTTTAGGTGGTTATCTTGAGTGACACTCTGACTCACATATGGGTTTGACTATAGTTTCACTTTGAACCCAGAGTAGCAATTGTATGCTTATACTACTAGCCGTGGCTCTGTATTAGGCCTACCATAGCTCTAGAACGATAGCCCTTCGCTCTGCCGCAAGCCTGCCAGGGGGGTTCGGGGGCATGCCCCCTGGAGAATTTTTGAAAAAATGGCGCAATTTGGTGCATTCTAAGCTATTCTGAACACATTGTATGAGATATTTTTGTCAGTAAGGTGGTGTTTTGGACAAATTTCTGTGTGGCAGCTGAGAATTTGAGCATCGCTTGTGTCAATGCAGGGGAAACACTGCATAAACAATGAGAAAAATATTTATCATGTTGTGTATAAGTTAGAACTTGAACCTACAGTTTGCAAATAGGACCATAGGTGTGGGAGGTGGGCTGCGCAACTCTCGTTCATGCATGGCTACGACAAGTGCTATGCGCAAAATCTATGGCATGCTGCTATGGCAAACCTGCTATGGCATGTTGACGTTTATGGTTGGCCACAGTGAACAAAAATCAAGAATACATGACTACATATTATATGCCCGCATATAATCGACCAATGGGAAGCGAGGAATATATGCCCGCATATAATCGAATAGCTGCATTATATGCCCGCATATAATCGGAGCCAATCAAATCAAAGGAATTATGTCCACCATAAATAACTTCCGTCCCCGTTTTGACCACTTCCGTCCCAAAAATCAAAGGAATTATGTCCACCATAAATAACTTCCGTCCCCGTTTTG
>NW_014577871.1:136588-138974 GCF_000485595.1 Priapulus caudatus | reverse complement strand
CTAACGGACCAACTTCATGATTTCATAATTTCAACTTCAACATTCGCTGATACTGCCGATATTTTGACTTATTAAGTTATTTGCGACTTATTATTTAAGCGAAACTTTATTCACAATTCTATTCATTACACAATCATTCAGAATGACCATTGTTTCATTTTTGGCAGCACTGTCTAAATTATTGTTATAACTATTCACAAGTAAAGAAGGGATGTAGGCCTACATATGCACATATACAGTACTTCCACAGTGGCAGATTACATGACCTTTAAAAGCAATTTTATATATCACGCTGTGAAAATTGACAATTAAGTACGTATATTTTTTGCAGTAAACTAGTGATGTATTTGCCATGTGGTCAAATTGCTGATAAATATCATCAATCCTACTAAAATATAAGCTAGGAAAAAATGCAGATAGATGACCTTAGAATTAATGCGTCAAATTGCACCATTTTGCATCAAAATAAAAACGATTTTCGGGGGCATGCCCCCCCCCCACTTCACACAAGTATTAACTCTTGTAATAAATTCTTGTAAATCAGTATATTCACTCACGTACATACACACGCACGCACGCACGCACGCATACAGCCAGCCACATATACGCACACACGCACAAACAGTTACATACCATAACGTACATGAGCAAGATCATTTGGGGATACAACATTTCCGTCATTATGGGAGGGGGAAGGGCGACTCCCCCCCCTCTCCCAATTATCGACGCCGCTGTTCTCTGAACACATGGGGTAGGCATTTCTCTCTTTTCCAGACATAAATTTTCAGGCAATATGTATAGCAGCGGACAAAAATTTACGGAAGGGGGGATTTTTCCCTTATTGGAAGGTTAGGTGGGTAATTGTCCTGGTGGGTAATTGTTCGGGGGTAATTGTCCTGGTGGGTAATTGTCTGGGGGTAATTGTCCTTGTGGGTAATTGTCATGGTGGTTAATTGTCCGGGTGGGTAATTGTCCGGGTGGGTAATTCTCCTGGTGGGTAATTCTCCTGGTGGGTAGTTGTCCGGTGGGTAGTTGTCCGGTGGGTAGTTGTCCAGGGGGTAGTTGTCCTAGAATCCTGTTCTCCATTACCACACTCAGTAAAAGAATTTCGTGGTGGCGGATAAAGGAGATGGGTACGATATAATAAGACTTCCCCCGTTTTTTCTATGCAGGTGCTATCCGTGCGTCCCAGTCTTTGTACCAGTCTAATAGAATAAAGCACTTTAGATTATGCTTAATTGACTGTTAAACCCCATTGGATTGCAACTATGTCAAGGACTACAATGTAATTAAGTGTGCTATTCATACTTTTTGTGTATATCTTTTGTAGTTATCTAATTTAATGAATTTAAAATATATTGTAACAGTATGTATATATGGATAATTACCTAAATAAATAAAATAAAATAAATGTAAAAGTCTATACGAGAGTTATCGAGTAGACGAGGGGTATGCGAGTTTACACCGTGTAATCTGTTGGGGAACCCGTCAACCTCTTCCCCTACCTATTCTCTATCCACCGGCCCCTCTTACATAGGCACGACATAGTATTCCCAGATCCGCATCTCTTTCGGGAAAAAGCTACGACTCTCAGGTCTGTTACAAGCTGACGTACACAGGGCAATAACGTTCCAACTGCCGGAACGTACCCTGGTAACAGAGCATATAAATCAACGTGATTTATATGCTCTGCTGGTACTATCTAAATATTCTAATATGCCGGACCGTACCTCGCCTACTCCACTAACGAGTCAAGGGAGTCGCCTACGCCTACTCGCTAACCCTAATCCTAACCCTAACCATATCAGATAGTTACCAGGGTACGTTCCGGTATACCGGACCGTACCCAGGATACGTTCCGGCAGTACCCTGGGGGACATAGACCCTATAAGCATCAGTAAAGAATATCTGTAATAGCAGTTAGTGGCAGAAATAGCAATAAGCAGTCGTTGTATCAGCTATATCAGTAACATCAGTAAGTGTCAGATATATCAGTAAGCAGTCGGTGTATCAGCTATATCAGCAACATCAGAAAGTGTCAGATATCTCAGTAAGCAGTCGTTGTATCAGCTATATCAGTAACATCAGTAAGTGTCAGATATGTCAATAAGCAGTCGTTGTATCAGCTATATCAGTAACATCAGTAAGTGTCAGATATGTCAGGAAGCAGTCGTTGTCTCAGCTATATTAGTATAACATCAGTAAGTGTCAGATATATCAATAAGCAGTCGTTGTATCAGCTATATCAGTAACATCAGTAAGTGTTACATATATCAGTAAGCAGTCGTTGTATCAGCTATATCAGTAACATCAGTAAGCGTCAGATATGTCAATATGCAGTCGTTGTATCAGCTATATCAGTAACATCAGTAAGTGTTACATATAT
>NW_014577871.1:132085-133210 GCF_000485595.1 Priapulus caudatus | reverse complement strand
CTCTCTTCCCATTGGTCGATTATATGCGGGCATATAATATGTAGTCATGTATTCTTGATTTTTGTCCACTGTGGCCAACCATAGACGTTTGCCATAGCAGGGGACATTTATACCATCATCAATGTATGGGGTGATACTCCATTAGGAGTGTTCCCAACTTTAATGTCATTAATGGTCATAATAACACATATATATATGGTCATGGTCATTATATTAGTTTGTGTCATTTAGGTTAGGGTTAGGGTTAGGGTTAGGATTATCAATCATTAATCATTAATCATTAATCATTAATCATTAATCATTAATGATATCAAAGTTGGGAACACAATTCTAATGGAGCGTTAGCCAATGTATGGCATCAGAAATGTTTTTTATTCACTCCTGACACCATGCTAGTACGTACAGTGGCGGAAGCTACATAAGTTTACGAGGCATGCATAAACGGAGAATGTCTGATGATCGTGCTCAGATACTACGTCTATACGGGGAGATGTACAATAGAATTTAGAATTAGAGCACAAACAATCAGTGAATCACTGTTGTTGGCGTTGCTACGTACAGTTTGTTTTCTTGATAAGATTAAGAAGTTAAGAACTATGCTTACCCATCATTCGCCGTAGTCCAGCGTAGTAGACCTACCCTCTGAGTAAACAGATTGATAAAAATAGACAGATCGCTCTCGACTGACACGAAGGGAAGGACGTGCAATACACTCGATCTCCACTTGCCGTAACTTGTCATTCATTCATAGGCTGTCCGCCATCACGCATGACGGCTCGTCATGACCTGCCGTGATCTCGTCGGATACGTGTTGCTCCAGTTACCTATTCAATACAGCGCGTAGACTTCCCGTGTACAACAGTAGTATCGTTGACGTTTAAATTATGCGCTTTTGTGAGCCATGAGTGAGTCCGTGGAACCTTGGAGAAATCATTCTGATCAGAATGATTACTCCAAGGTGGAACGTAGGAAGGAATGTCAGGAATCACGTGGGGAGACAGGCGAATGAAGGGAGGATGGAGGGAAGAATCATGGGAGGCAGGGAATGGGAGAGCGAGCGAGCGAGCGAGAGAGAGAGAGAGAGAGAGAGAGAGAGAGAGAGAGAGAGATCGAGAGAGAGAGAGA
>NW_014577871.1:127149-132075 GCF_000485595.1 Priapulus caudatus | reverse complement strand
AGAGAGAGAGAGAGAGAGAGAGAGAGAGAGAGAGAGAGAGAGAGAGAGAGAGAGAGAGAGAGAGAGAGTGAGGGAAGGAGGAAGAGTGGGACGGAAGAAAGGAGCCAGGAAAAGTGGGACGGAAGAAAGGAGGGAAGGAGGGTGAGATGGCGAGAGAGAGAGAGAAATGAAGAGAGAGGGAGAGAAAGCGCGCGCGAGAGAGAAAGAGAGAAATTGAGAGAGCGAATTGGAGCGAGAAAGAGAGAGAGAGCGCACGAGAGGGGGAGGGGAAAAAAGAGGGCGCGTGTGTGTGTGTGTGTGTGTGTGAAAGAGAGAGACAGAGAGAGAAAAGTTTGTTTCGTTCTGGTATCAATCATTGCTGTTACGGTTGTCAGTTTTTTTCTCAGCGTTTTTATCCATCCGGTTCTCCCCGGATGTCCCGACGTCTTGGCGATGTTATTTTATTCACGTTTTTTTCCGCAAGGGGCGGTATGTTTCTCTGGTCGGCAGAGAAATAGGTTGAAGGGCAATGGAAAAAGAGAGGATACCAAGAAGGACGAGGAGGAAATGGAAGAGGGGGAGGACACAACAGAAGAGGTCACGCACATGGTCTGTTTCTGTAGGTCTGGGTCTGCGTGGAGCACACGAACGAGTGTGATCACAACGCTATATCTCAGCTAACTATATGTAGGGTGTTATACAGGAGGAAAGTCAATATATGATTCATTAGTTTGTCCCAGCATTCCGACAACATGTTTTACGTCCAAGGTGATTCATTCATGCCCCCATTACTGGAGGCCTGGAGCTATAATAACACCGTATTCCAATGTCTGCTGAACTGATGAAGAGATGTAATCTCGAAAGCTTGTCAATTAAATTTTAAACGCCCTTATTCTATACTTTGACTTTGTTTTTATCTACACGGGTGTTCGTGTGTGACTTTACTTATATATATATATATATATATATATATATATACGGGGTAACAGTGGTATTATAGGAAAATACGAAATCGGATCGCGTTTAATGAAACATAGTGATAAACGCCTGGCAACGGATATGGTAGGCCGCGGGAAAGCACAAATATTGTCAAGAAGTGCAATTTGGAATATCGTGAACTGTATTATCGCTTCACACATCACCGAATCTTAGATTTCAGCGATCGCACAACAAGAGAAAACAACACCACATGGGTTTTCACCCGACAAGAATTTTAGTCGATATTAAACAGTTTTCACTACGTGTATACCTTTATTGCAACAATCGATTTATGGCCTGGTGTCGTTCGAACACAGCATCAAGTACATCAATGCTACCTATGAGATGCAGTAGAGAGCACAGAGCCGCATGGAAATTAAACACGCAAACACTCTGTGACTCGCATCCGTCCAAAATAAATAGAACTCTGTAAAATATCGGCCGACGATGACTCGTTTGACAATTCGTCGACTCAAATTAAATACGCGCAAATTATACATAAATATTCTTTGGAATGTTACTTTGGATTCAAATATCTGGGAATGACTGTAATGCTCCCATTCTCTCAGCGGAGGACTGTCTCGAGCGTGTTAACATTAACACCTCCAATAGCTGCATTAGACGAATAGTTGGTTGGCAGTATGTGTGTGACACACTGATGCACATATATGTATCTTACATATATCGTGTCTTTATATTTAGTCAGATCCTGTAACGGGATTGTAACAGACACAGAGCAGACTTGTGCACGAGTAGTTAGTTAGTTAGTTAGTTTGTTTGTTTGTTAAGGATAATGGGTAGTTATAGACCTAGCCTAATGTGTCACCCATATCTGGCGAATAATCTGGGTACGTTATTAGCGGTTCTGCACTCAATTCAGCTATTACAAACAGGAAAACATTATCCACAAGAGCTGCTAGCGTCGAAATAGTGTGTGCACCGTCCGCACATACATGCCGGACGCAAGCAAATTCGGAATAGAATTTCATAGAAACCTGACACTAGGTGGGGCCACTATATCGTTACCACTTCTGGTCGTGACTTCACACATTCATAGCAAACAAGACGCGGCCTCTAAAACCATGTCCACGCGCACAAGATATATATTAATTCCACACTAGAATCTAAAATAAATAATAAAACGAACCCTGCTAGTGTTGGCATCCCTGACAAGAATAACAAACTAGTTGAAAATAAAGCACGAGTGTACAGCTTTAAACTTACGGGTAATAAAGACTGGACAAGTACATATGTTACCTGAATAGGTAGGTACACAGTGGGTCCAGCAAATATGGGGTCATGATAGCTATCTTGTGCTACGTTTTCAAACGTTCATATTACCGCTGCACTGACGCCACTAAACAACATTTAGCACGCGATATGGGAACCCGAGCACACAGTCCGTCAAAATAACCAAGAAAAAATCTCGTGCGAGACGGTAAATTCTAGAATAAAAATTTGACAAATCAATGTGACAGCAACGTTATATATATATATATATATATATATATATGCTTAGTAGATGCATCTATTCGGTCTTAATTTCAATACAGTGGTCCGCGCTTTGTCCGAAGAGCCATGACAATGTCCCCCGAAATTAAGTGGGAAACACACACAAAGCGCGTAAGGATTGTTGTACAAATACATGTGTTGTTTAACGCTTGCGCCCGTTTAACCGAGGCCCGATAAAACGGGGACGGACCACCGTACTTCTAGAAAACCAACACACCACGACGAGCGACGTCATGGCAGTGCCACTATACATTTTTTTGGTATTGTCGTACAATAACGATTAACATGTGCAAATGTGTCCACACAATTGCTCACGCATTTCTACTGCTAAGTTCCTAGCGCGTCCTCGTTCGTAACAGCACGTACTCTATATAACAGCAAAACTTCCACGGCATACTAAAGACATACTATAAGTCATTAGTATGTTGACCGTCTACATATTCTAACTGTTTCTCAAACCAGTCAAGGGTGAGCGCATACAAGTGCCTTCAAACTATATGGCTGTGGCTGACTTATCTAGGCACATGCACAATACCTTTAAAAATCTGCCTCTTGGTATAAAAGCCTACAGGCAAGTAACCTAGTTTCAAAAGTCTATGAACTATGTGTTTTATAACTAGGCTATAGTGAGCATGAATCTTACGAAATGCTCGTTCACTTATCACTACGTTATACCATGGACGCACTGTGGCAATGAAAAATGTGGTATCATTTCCTGCGATGGAAAGTTTCTGAATAGGGTCATATTCCATGCTAAATAATTCATTCCAGATGCTTTTGAATTTCTTCACTGACCTTGGTTCTTGCCTAACAACAGGCAAATTCACACAATCCCAAATTAAGATGTAGCTAATCGAATGATAGAATGCCTGGTGTAACGTGCACCTTACAACATGAGAACTAAATACCAAAGTCTAAATACTATTGCCACTTTCAGTCATATATATACGAGGTTCACACCACAATGCTGCAGAATAAACCTCTATTCTACAATTTTCAATCAACTGTTTGGTTACCATTCTTTGGTTGTGCAATCATGCACAAACACTACTATATCCTTCCACTAAGGCTAACCGTTAAATGAATACTTCGTTACTATCGTAAATTTGGTATTCGCTTGTCTTCCGAACAAGTCTGAATCACCTTTGGCAGTCGATTGTACAAATGTGACAAAACACTGCACATATCACTGTAGCCATGGAAACGGGCTTGTGAGAATACACATCGTACAAGAGGTCCATGGCAACAACCTTCGGTGTAACTAAGTAATGATGGGGAACACCCTAAAAAAACCGAGGAGGGACAGAAGCAGTGATGCATTCACCTGTCTTCTTACATACTTGGGATGAACTGCGGCTTTTGTATTAGCGCACGTTTTACCACTGTATTTGGTAGACTCTCCGCCAGGAGAAAGACACGGCGAGTTCTTTTCGGTCCAACGTTAAGGAGCCTCAGGAATAAACCCATTCAACAGACATGATTTGTAGATTCGAAAATGAAGAAGTCAATCCAGAGCTGATGAGAATGTCACTTCCACCCAGAACGGACCTCCCTCGACCAGCTCTTGGTTGGGGAGCGTGCGCCAAACAGGCACTTCTGAAGACACGAGTGAGAGAGAGCGCCCACCTAAACGTGATAGATGGCAGCACTCTACTAGTCGTGACAGATGGCAGCACTCGTCTAGTCCTGACTGAAAGGTGGCAGCATTCTCCTAATCGTGACAGGTGGCAGCACCTGCCACCCCTGACTGAAAGATGGCAGCACTTGTCTAGTCGTGGCACACGGCAGCACTCGCCTCTCTCCAAAGACGCCAGTGCCGCCGTGCAGCGAGGGCCGAAGCGCGAAAACCGAGCGATCGCGGGTCCCCCGCCCCCGCCGCCGCCGCCGCCGGCTGCGGACTAACACTGGCAGGTGCTGTTTTGCGGCGCGGCGGGGTTCTCTGTGAGGCGCGCTCCCTTCGCCGCGCTCACAATCGTCGGATCTGTGTCGAGGCTCTCCGACATCTTGTCGCAGATGATGTCGACGAGTCGCTCGAAGACCTGCTTCACGTTGACGTTCTCCTTCGCCGACGTCTCGAAGAACTCGACGCCAAGCTGGTCGGCGAGCTGGCGGCCGCGGTCGTGCGAGAGCACGCGCTCGTCCTCCATGTCGCACTTGTTGCCGACGAGAATCACCTGCGCGTTGTCCCACGAGTAGGTCTTGATCTGCGTCGACCTGCGTGGGGGGAGAGGATGTGTTAGAGGTGTGTGCGTCCGTGTGTGTGTGTGTGCGTGTGTGAATGTGGCTGGCTGTCTGTCTCTCTGTGTGTGTGTGTGTGTGTGCGTGCGTGCGTGAATGTGGCTGGCTGTCTGTCTCTCTGTGTGTGTGTGTGTGTGTGCGTGCGTGCGTGAATGTGGCTGGCTGTCTGTCTCTCTGTGTGTGTGTGTGTGTGTGCGTGCGTGCGTGAATGTGGCTGGC
>NW_014577871.1:109907-119184 GCF_000485595.1 Priapulus caudatus | reverse complement strand
CACGCACGCACGCACACACACACACACACACAGAGAGACAGACAGCCAGCCACATTCACGCACGCACGCACACACACACACACACACAGAGAGACAGACAGCCAGCCACATTCACGCACGCACGCACACACACACACACACACAGAGAGACAGACAGCCAGCCACATTCACGCACGCACGCACACACACACACACACACAGAGAGAGACAGACAGCCAGACACATTCACGCACGCACGCACGCACGCACGCATGCACACACGCACGCACATACGCACGGACACACGCACACACGCGCGAACACACGCACGCACTTACCTGCTATTGCCGATGATGAGCAGTTTGAACATGTAATCAAAGTTCTGGTCGGCGGCATCTTTCTGCCATTTGTTATCGTGCTGCGATGCCATCTGCAATGCGAAGAGGAGAGAAGCTTGCAAAGTCTGCTCTACCGTCAACCCAACACCACTCAGCGTGAGAATTCACCAGTGGTTAAAGTGAGAGAGGCCAAAAGACAGCGAGCGAAAAAGAGAAGAGAGAGAGAGAGAGAGAAAGAGAGAGAGAGAGAGAGTGAGATGTGAGAGAAAGAGAAACGGAAGATTGCTAAGGCAATGGTTAGTGCGTGCCCGACCCCACCACTGCTTAGATAAAGGTTACCTACATAAATCCCCTTTTTCGTGCTCGAATTAACGAGCGATGAAGCATCGATTCTAGCGCTTACTTAAAAACAATCACTAAACTACCAACTACTGCGCTTACGACAAATCATTGATGCACAAAATTCATAGGGCGGGGTTTCACCTGCCACCACCCCATGCTGTCACCTTAGGGCCAACCCTGCCAAATCTCTTCCGCACTACCATACTCTACTATATTAACCACTGGAAATACAGATGGCCGTACAGCGAGCGCAGTAATAATAGCTCCGACACTTCTAGGGAAGTATAGAGAGCTGTACGCATGGTGCCAACCGAGTCCCTACAACAATCCATATCGGGCAATGAATAAATCATTAGAAATACATCCACGCGCGGACCCCCTCTAAGGTAAGGGCGTAATGACCAGCGGAGACCGCGGTGGGGTGGGTATTCTACACTAATGTTGGTAGTGGCCGAAAATACCCTTTGATGCATTCATCATTGCCATCCTTACACGTCCCTTTTAGTGTTGCATCGATCTAGTGACGTCGTGTACGCGGTCATCTTACGTTATGCTGCCTCGCTGCACAATAGGCACGCCTCGCCAGCATCCCCGCCATTCTTTGATGGTCTCTCTTTACATGTGTGTGTGTGTGTGAGCCTTCACAATACGATCCGTATCACAATATACGGATACGGTTACGTACTTCACGATACGTATTGAGATATTTCAAGTAAAACTGCCTGGCAAACTAGACCCTTAAGCGGGACTATACCAATCATGTGAACGCTTTTGAATTAGTATAGTGCAGTGCTTAGTTGAACAACTGGATGAAACTACGCTACTAATTAAGTAGTAATTAAGTAGTAAATAATCACAAATTTTGTAATACTCGATTATTTACTCCTGATTTTATTTAATATGTTTAGGGTTAGCGAGCAATACAGCAAGGGCAATGACGAACCCTCGGGAACGCTAGTTTGATGACAGGTAATGGGAACTTCTAAAGGTAACTGAAATCGTTATTAATTAAATATGAAGTTATGGCTCAGGCGTCGAGATCAAAGCGCAATTATAAATACTTATGGCAGCATAATACACGGTCTTCCTTTAATTAAAAAGCCCTAGGCTGCAACACCGGCGATGCATCCACACAGAGATGAAACAACAACAACAACACACGCGAATGGAATCAATACATGAGAACGGAATCAACACGTGAGAACGGAATCAAAAAGCGAGGATCAAACGATTGGCTGCGTGCTAGCCACGGGCACAGCATGTGAGAGTGAGTATTCACCCATATCTGCAGCTTGACTCGCTTGTCGTTCCTAAACACCGTCTTGACTTTGAAGTCGATGCCGACGGTACTGACGAAGGCTGAAGTGAAAGAGTCGTCTGCATAGCGGAAGAGAAACGACGTCTTCCCGACACTGTAAAAAACAAAGGAACGTCGATCAGCACCTTTCAGTTACTGTGCAAAAACAGTAGAACATCATCAGCGCGGTTCGGATACCACACGGAAAATAAAAGAACGTCAATCAGCGCGGTTCAATTACCACAGAAGACAAAAGAATGTCTATCAGCGCGACTCGGTTATCATGGAAAACAAATAAACGCCGATCCGCGTGGTTTGGTTACCACGGAAAACAAATAAACGCCGATCCGCGTGGTTTGGTTACCACGGAAAACAAAAGAACGTCGAACAGCATAGGCTGGTGACCACAGAAAACAAAAGAACGTCGATCAGCATAGATGGGCAACCAGAGAATACGTAAGAACGTTGATCAGCATAGCGTGGCAACCAGAGAAAACACAAGAACGTTGATCAACATAGCCCAGTTATCGGAGAAACCCCCAATCTGAATAATCCAGTCGTTACGTATTCCATTCCCCACTCCATTCACTACGTTAACGCAAGCATTGATAGAGGGTGCAAATTTATTCAAGATCCCTTATCCATGGTTCATGCAGGAGGACTGAAAAATGTTTCAAGAACTTTTCAATGACTTTTCAAGGATATTTTATCGGAAATTCAAGGACATTTTATCGGACATTTTATCGGAATTCATACACAGAATAAAACCCTATGGCAATCTTATCCGTTTTCTCTTGTCCTCACATCTCACTCTCTACTCTCTTTCTCTCTTCTCTTCTTTCTCTCTCTCTCTCTCTCTCTTCTCTTTTTCGCTCGCTGTCTTTTTGGCCTCTCTCACTTTACAACTGGTGAATTCTCAGCTGGAAGTGGTGTTGGGTTTGCACGGTAAGAGCAGACTTTGCAATGCTTCTCTCCTCTTCGCATTGCAGATGAGCATTCGCAGCACTGATAATCAAATTCTTTCAGAAAGACCTGTCTTACGCTACCATTGTAATCTTTTGTTACATGTTTCAAACTGCTCATGCATCGCCAATAGCAGGTAATGCGTGCGGTGCTTTCGTGCGTGGTTGCTGCGCGTGTCCGTGCGATATCGTTGCGTTGGTCGTTGTGCATCGTTGTCCCTGCAGTGTGCTCGTTTCGTTGCGTGTTGTTTTGAATGTGTCTGGCTGTCTGTCTTCTTTGTGGTTGTTGGTTTGTTTGTGTTGTCTGTGTCTGTTGTTCGCTTTGTCGTTGTGTATTGTTTGTGGTGTGGGTGTGTCGCGCGTGGTGGTGTGTGGGTGGCGTGCGGTGCCGTGGCGTGCGTGGGCGTGCGGTGCGCGGGTCAATTGTCTTCCTCTCGTCCTCTCCGTGGTGCGGCGATTCGTGCGCCGTGCGTGCGTGTGTCGTGCGTGCCGTGGCTCGTGCGCTGGTACGTGTGCGGCTGGATACTGACTATATGTGTGGCGTGCCGTTTGTGCGTGCGTGCGTGCGTAGTGTATGGTAGGGTGAGGTCGTGCGTGCGATGCTGGCATGCCATACGTGGCGTGCATCGCTGAATAAAGCAGTGTGATTGCACAGCTTTCGGTTGCTTGTACAGTAACATCAGTCACTCCTGATGTGAAAGTTTCACGAGTAATTATTGATTGTGCGCAACCCTTTGATGTGAAGAGGGCTATTACACAGAAGCCTTGAAACAGAACGCTTTTTAACATCTGGGTGATTCGATTCTAATTTGAAGATATCCCTTCACTCGACGTCAGTACTATAATACTCTACATGGACGCATTTCTCGCATACTAGGTATGAGATATCCCCGAAATAGCCACCGATGCATAAATCCTCGGATAACTTGCAGACGCCCGAGATCGGTTTGATCTCGCCACTACTTTTTAAGTCGCAATGATTTTCCTTAATTACAAGGTCATAAGGTCACCTTTACAGTTTTTGGACCAAGGATACTCATAAAATTAATTAAGAAAAATAATAAAAATATATATTTAAAAAAAATATATATATAGTAAATATAGAAATAACATCATAAATAGAATAAAAAAAACGAAATTGGAAATTTGCAAAATATTGAATTACATATTGAACTGAAATGTTCCTTTCTGCAATAAAAAGCTAAAATATTGAAAAATAATAAATAAAAATATAAAAATGAAAAATATTGCGAGAAAAACGGTTCTATCACAGTAATGAGCTGAGATTGGAATAGTATCACCTCTCGTATATAGATAACGCACGTCTCATTACTTCGCACGCTCTCGTAGCGACGGTGATAATCTATAACCTCGGTGAATATCCGATCTCAAGCCTCATACTCAGTGGATAGAACCTATTAGTCTCTGTACATAAGAGTCAGAGCTACTCCCAGCAGTACAATAATACTCTAACAGCGAGACACACGCCTCCCTCTCTTGTACATAAGTCACTATGCCTCCCAGAGTACAATAATACTGGCCACAGGGACGTTATGTCTCTTACATGATGTCAGCTACTCCTCCCAGAGTGCAATAAGACTTCTACAGGGACGCACTGTCTCTGTACATAGAGGATCAGCTTACTCCCTCAGCAAAGTTACAATAATCTCATTAAGGGAGTACGTCTCTGGTACATAGAGTCCGCAGCTACTCCTCCGCAGAGTACAATAATACTCTCAGGGACGCACGTCTCTGTACATATGAGTGCAGCTACTCCTCCCAGAGCTACGAATAATACTCTATACAGGGACGCGACGTCTCTGTACATAGAAGTCAGCCTTACTTGCTCCAGAGTACAATAAATACTGCTACGGGACGCACCGTCTCTGTACATTAGAGTCAGCTACTCCTCACAGAGTATCAATAATACTCTCAGCGGACGTATGTCTCTGTACATAGTCAGCCTACTCCTCCCCAGAGTAGCAATCTACCTCTACGGGGAGCGTACGTCTCGTTGTACACTCGGGTCAGCCTAACTCGCTCCAGAGTACAATAATCACTCTGCAAGGACGGTATATGCTCTCCTGTATATTAGAGTCAGCCTACTCCTCCAGAGTAGCAATAAGACTCTAACAGAGACGCAACGTCTCTGCACATAGTTAGCTACCTCCTCCAAGTACATATATACTCTACAGGGACGCTAATGTCTCTGTACATAGAGTCAGATACTTCCTCACAGAGTACACATAATACTCTACAGGGACGTGAGTGTCCTCTGTTACAAGTTCAGCTACTCCTCCCAGGGTAGCAATTAATACTCTGCGGGGACGCACTCTGCTGTACATAGCAGTCAGCTATCCTCCCAGAGTACAATAATACTCTACAGGGAGCAGCGTCTCTGTACAGTAGAGTCACGCTCTATCCCAGTAGCCTACAATAATACTCTACAGGGACGTACGTCTCTGTACATAGTCACTACCCTCCCGAAGAGAACAATAATACGTCTACAGGGACGCACGTCTCTGTACATAGAGTCAGCTACTCCACTCAGAGTACCAATAATACTCCTACAGGGACGTTACGTCTCTCTGTACATAGAGTTCAGCTACTCCTCCCATGAGAACGATAATACTCTAGCAGGGGACGCACGTCTCTGTACACCCCCCCTAGAGTCAGCTACTCCACTCAGAGTACAATAATACTCTACAGGGACGCTAAGCGTCTCTGTACATTAGAGTCAGCTACTCCTCACAGAGTACAGATATACTCAGCAGGGACCGCACGTCTCTGTAACATAGTCAGCTACTCCTCCCAGATGTACAATAATACTCTACAGGGACGTTATGTCTTCTGTTACATATAGTCAGCTACTTCCTCCCAGAGTACAATAATACTCTAACAGGGACGCACGTCTCTCTACCTAGAGTCAGCTAACTCCTCCAGAGTACAAAATTAACTCTAAGGAGCGCACGTCTCTGCTACATAGATCAGCTAGCTCCTCCAGAGTACAATAATACTGGCTACAGATGACGTACGTCTCTGTACAAGTCAAGCTACTTCCTCTCAGAGTACAATAATACTCTACAGCGGACGTAAGCGTCTCTGTACATACGAGTCAAGCTACTTCCTCACAGAGTGACATATTAATACTCTGCAGGGACGTATACCGTCTCTGTACATAGTCAGCTACTCCTCACAGAGTACAATAATACTCTACAGTGACGTACGTCTCTGTACATAGTCAGCTATTATCCTTCCAGGAGTACAATAATACTCTACAGGGACGCACGTCTCTGTACATAGAGTCAGCTACTCCTCACAGAGTACAATAATACTGCACAGGCGACGTACGTCTCTTACATAAGAGTCAGCTACTCCTCCAAAATATGTTAATACTCTGCCAGGACGTACGTCTCTGTACATAGAGTCAGCTACTCCTCACGAGAGTACAATAATACTCTACAGGGACGCAGCGTCTCTGTACATAGTCAGCTACTTCCTCCCAGAGTACAATAATACTCTACAGGGGACGTATGTCTCTGTACATATAGGTCAGCTACTCTCCCAGAGTAACAATAATACTCTACAGGGACGCAGCGTCTCTGTACATAGAGTCAGCTACTCCTACCCAGAGTACAATAATACTCTACAGGGACGCACGTCTCTGTACATAAGATCAGCTACTCCTCCCAGAGTGCAATAATACTCTACAGAGACGTACGTCTCTGTACATAGTCAGCTACTCCTCTCAGAGTACAATAATACTCTACAGGGACGTACGTCTCTTACATAGAGTCAGCTAACTCCTCACAGAGTAACAATAATACTCTGCAGGGACGTACGTCTCTGTACATAGTCAGCTACTCCTCACAGAGTACAATAATACTCTACAGTGACGTACGTCTCTGTACATAGTCAGCTACTCCTCCCAGAGTACAATAATACTCTACAGGGACGCACGTCTCTGCTAACATAGAGTCAGCTACTCCTCACAGGAGTACAATAATACTCTACAGGGACGTACGTCTCTGTACATTAAGAGTCAGCTACTCCTCCCAAAAATATGTTAATACTCTGCAGGGACGTACGTCTCTGTACATAAGAGTCAGCTACTCCTCCCAAAATATGTTAATACTCTACAGGGACGTACGTCTCTGTACATAAGAGTCAGCTACTCCTCCCAAAATATGTTAATACTCTGCAGGGACGCGCGTTTCTGTACATGGAGCCAGCTACTCCGCCCAGAATACGATAACACTCTGTAGGGATACAAGAACGCCCCTTAATATACACCAAAAAGTGCCGCACTGAGCGACAGCGCTCATCTACACGTCTACTGCGGTGACTCTGTGGTGGAGTGGTGGGATTCTAGTAAACCCTGTTAGTCCCAAATTGTGTTCACATACACGCCGAAATAGTGGATGCACAGAGATGGTATCAGGAACCTTCTCAAAGAATTGTTCGTTGGGATCGTTATGAAAGTTGCCCACGAGATGGCGCATACGTTTAAGTGTCTTCAGATTAAAGATGGAAGCTCCCATCATTCGTAGTAGCAACAACTATTTGCAAGACAGATTAGGTAAGCACTCATCCATTTACCTACGCAAGCCTACAGGCCTGCAAATAGAGAGCTGCCACCCCTGCAACAAATTAACGCAGGCAAAAACTGCCCCAACACATGCACTCATTGCACTGGCAGCAGCCACTGGCAGTGGCAGTGGCATGCGTTACATGTAACATACTGACAGCTACAGAATGGCATATAAATTATACGATTTAAGGAGCATAAACCTTTCTTTAACCAAATTTAGCTTTTGACATTTCACTGTGACATTGTAGCCTCATACATCCAGGCATGTATAGATTCTACTAGCAAAACCGGCAGTCAAATTCTTTCTCAGCAGACAGGTCAACAAATCTATGTTTTAACCCTCCTCTTGAGTAGGGGGAGGGGGAGGGTAGGGGGAGGGGTGGGAGAGGGTGGGGGGAAGGGGGTGGGGGGGGGAGAAGGGGGAGCGGTGGGGGGAGGGATTTTAGCTACAAAAGCATGTTCAGTCCTTTGTTGACAGTGAACAAATCCATGTTTAACCCTCCTCTTGGGGTCAAAAGGTTATCCGACACTTACTCTTCGCATGTCAGCAGAAGGGACATTTTCATGGTCCTTTCAATAAAGCCAATAAAAATGCTAGGTCACCGCTGAAACAAAAAAGTTTCCAATCGCTCCGTCAGACCATGTCCTCAGCAAAAATGTCTAAAATCTGCCCTGTGCCCATTGACCTTTGACCTGTGACCTCCAATTTCGGCACAGTGATGGCTTTTCCTACCATGATGCTATACACCGACTATCACAAGCCTAGGTGGAGCCGTTTAGATTTGTGCCCGCATTCTGCATTCCTCCCTATACCTAAGTTAAGGAGTGAATGTTCCCCCTTCTTTTACACCTCTTGACCTTTGACCTTGTGACCCCCAGCTTCGACATCCCAACTCGTTTTGACGATCCCCCCGACGTGCCGAATATTCGTGACCGTACGTCGAGCGTTAAGATTTGTGCCCAACTGTTGACCCCAGGACGGACGACCGGTCACGCACGACGATCGGACGATCGGACGGACGATTCAAGCGATTCTACAAGGCTGCATCTGACTATGTCAGTTGAGCTAAAGCATGTACACACATGCACAAGCGCACACGCCAAGCACGCGCGCACGCAAACAATAACAACTCGGTGTAACGGTAGTTGGCAAGTTCTGCGTGATTGTAAATCTGTTAAAAACAGGACGAACACTAAGTTACGACGTGTTTCTAACGCACCGTTTATGGCGTCGTAACTGCCCGCATTCGTTTCCTTCCTCACTCATGAGCTTTACTGCAACGTTTACGACAGTGCCGACAACTGCGCCCTCTATACGAAGCGTGCGCACAGGCAGGGCGGGGCTTTAATCTGCGATAACATGGTTCGCACAGTCCTTGAAAAGTCCTTGAATTTGAGGGGAGTCCTTGAAAAGTACTTGAATTTAGTAAATGTTGATTTTTGTGCTTGAAAAGTCTTGAATTTCATGAAAATGTGCTTGAATTTTTAGAAAGAATCCTTGCCTTGTAAAAAATAAATTTTGTACCATCAATAATGTGCAAAACCTCAATAAAAATTGCATTCAAATTAGCTTAAAAAGCTATAGACAAAAGACAGTTAAATAATGATCACAATACAGTAAGTCAGTAAAATCAGTCAGTAAATCAAGGTATGTATTGGCAGAAGTAGAAGTGACAGTGTTTAGAAGGGTTTATTAATGTGATCCAGGTAAGTTTTAGAGGTGACAGCTGATTAAGAATGGGGTTATTATTAAAATTAATCCAGGTAT
>NW_014577871.1:108316-109882 GCF_000485595.1 Priapulus caudatus | reverse complement strand
CAGGTGGCGATGGAGGGCTCGGGGCGGGGATAGGAGATTATTGAGAGAAAGACGGGGCCTGGAAGGTGGAGGGAGGAGGATTGGGAGATAAAGGACGAGCGGACAGGAGAGTGGAAGGAAGGGCCTTGGTGGGAGGCCGGAGAGGGAAGGATAATGAGAGAGCTGGCGGGACTACACTGCGCACGCACGACGAGCCCCCCACACACACACACCACACACACACACAACATCACCACACACCCACACAACACACACACACACACACACATGCACACACACACATGCTAAAGAGAGACCATCAAGAATGGCGGGGATGCTTGGCGAGGTGCGTGCCTATTTGTGCAGCGAGGCAGCAGTAATCGTAGATGACCCGGGGTACACGACGTACACGTAGACTCGATGAACACTAAGAGAGGCGACGTCCTCCTCCTCCTCCTCTCTCTCTCTCTCTCTCTCTCTCTCTCTCTCTCTCTCTCTCTCTCTCTCTCTCTCTTTCTCTCCATCTCTCCCCCCACCCCTACCTCCACCTCTCTGACCCTCTCTCTTTTTCTCCATTTTTCTCCTTCCCGCTCCTCCTCCCCCAGACACGCCTATACACATATAACTCTGACAATGACAGATGACGTAAAAGCCGTCTTGTTTTAGATTCTCGCTACCAGGGCCGCTGCTGCTGTCCCTCGGGGCGAGACCCACACACGTTACTCTCTCCCTCACCCTCTCACCACCCTTTCTTGCTCTCTCTCTCTCTCTCTCTCTCTCTCTCTCTCTCTCTCTCTCTCTCTCTCTCTCTCTTTCTCGCTCGCGCGCTCTCTCTCTTTTTCTCTCGTTCTTGCTCTCCCTCCATCCCACCATTCCGTCTCCGTCTTTCCGCCACTCTCCGTCACTCTCTTCTCTCCTCCCCTTTACGCTCCCCTCTTTTTCTCTCCCCCTCTCTCCCCCTCTCGCTCTCTCTCTCTCTCTCTCTTTCTCTCTTTCCATCCGTCTCATTCTTTCCCTCGCCCTTCTCCCCCCTACGGACACGCCTATACATAACTCGACTGTCTGACGAAGATAAACGACGTGGGAGAAGTCACGCGTGTTTAAGATTCCGCCCAGCCGACGCCGCTGCCGCCGCTACCGCCTATGCCCCCTGACGGCGGTGCCACCGATGCCGTCACCTCCCCTGAGGAACGACAAACACGCACACGTGACGCTGCAGTAGTAGCATCGCCAGCCGCCATACAGCCACCGTATATTACCTCCGCCCAACGGAGTTGGAGGGCGGAGGTTATGTGATCGGTCTCGTGCGTTCGTGTGTTAGTGTGTGTGTTCGTGTAGCCAGGAGCAGGCCAGTCAGTGTTAGTGTGTTGCGATCGATATTAGCGCGTCCAGTCAAGCGTGTACATGTGAGCGAGCGAGCAGCAAGCCAATACAATAATAAGACATACATGTTACATGTTGGCGGAGGTATGCATTCTCCGTGAGTGCCCTCTGTCTAGTTACTCCGTGTGTTGTGTGCTGTCAGCCTTCCATCACCCAGCACACTGAGATAAGAGAGGGTGGGGGAGGGAGGGAGGGAGGGAGAGA
>NW_014577871.1:102606-108291 GCF_000485595.1 Priapulus caudatus | reverse complement strand
TGGCGCGAGATCTGGGCCGATATCGATCCGTCAACTACCGTACAAAGGGGCCGCCGCGTGGCAGCGTCCAACAGTTTTTGGCACACAAGTCCTTAACCGCCGGTCGGACCGTCTACGGTCAAACGCGGCATATTCGGTTCTGAAGCACATTCGGGGGGGGATCGTCAACCACGAGTTGGGATGGCGAAAGCTGGGGGTGGCGACAGTCAAAAGGTCAAGCGAGGATGTGTATAAAGAAGGGGAACATTCACCTTAACATAAAGGTATGTAGGGAGGAAATGCAGAATTCGCAGCACAAAATCTAAACTGGCTCGACTAGGACGTCCTGATAGTTGGCTGTATTAGCATCATGGTAGGAAAATCCAGTCACGTGGTGCCGAAATTTGGAGGTCACACCGGTCAGAATAAGCAATGGGCAGAGGCAGATTATTTGGACATATTTCTGAAGGACACGACGGGATCAGTAGGGTCCCTGTAAACCGGACGATTTGAAAACTTTTTGTTTCCAGCGTGTGGACGCTAGCATTTTTATCGGCTTATTAGAAAGGACCGTATGAAAAATGGCGCGCTTCTGCACTGACAATTGGCGAAGAGGTAAGTGTCGGATAACTTTGACGACCTCAAGCTGAGAGGGTTAAAAACCAGTGATTTGTTTCACTGTCACAAACGACTGAAACTGCTTATTGTCGTAGTAAGGTAATGCCCCTCCCCCACAGCCCTCAGCCCCCTTCGCGCCTCCCCCCACCCCCTCGCGCCGCCCAACCCCTCACCACCCCATCCCCCTACCGCTCCCCCCTCCGCCCCCTACGTCAAGAGAGGGTTAAACAATGGAGTTTTGTTGACTTGTCTGTTATGTAAAGAATTTGAACTGCCGGGTGTTCCTAGTAAGATCTATACATGCCGATCGTATGAGGCTACATATGCACAGTAGAAAATTTCAAAAAGCCTAAATTTGTTAGAAGAAGGTTAAGCTCCTTAGAATGCGTAGTAATTTATATGGCATTCTGTAGGTGTCCACGTATGTTACATGGTAACGTAATGCCACTTCCACGGGTGCTGCTGCCAGTTTAGCCCGAACTGAGTGCACTGCTGTTCGGCAGTTTTTGGCCGTGCGTTTTAATTTAGTTGCAGGCTGGCAGACTCTCTATTGCAGGCCTGTAGGGCTTGACGTAGGTGAAATGGATATAGTGGCGTTACCTAAATTCTGTCATTATGCAAATAGTTGTTGCTACTACGAATGATGGGAGCTTCCGATTCGTTAATCCTGAAAAGACACTTAAACGTTACGCGCACGAATTCTTCGTGCAACCTTCATAACGGAGTCCACCAAGACGAACATTCTTTTGAGAAGGTTCCTCGATAACCATCTCCTGGTGCATTCCACCTAATGTCGGTGCGTGGAGTGAGTGAACACTATTCTGGACTAACAGGTTGTACTAGAATCCCACCACTCCACCACAGAGTCACACGCATGTAAGACGTTACGATGAGCGCGTCGCTTAGGCGGCACTTTGTTTTATATTAACAATAGGACCGCGTGATCAAAATAAATACTGGCAGGCAAAGAATCGTCAAAATGAAACGGGAAAGTTATATTAATTCTACTAAACTGCAACCATGGTTTCAGCATTTCCAAACTCTCAAATCTGTGAAGGTCCAGCACATTGAACCTTCCATGTTAAAGAAAAAAGAGCAAACAGTAGAAGAGGGTAATAACCAAGCAACCGAAAACAAAACCTGTATCTCCAGAATTAAACTAGTGACTAGTGCTCATAGACCGGCAGTGGTTTAATTGTCCCACTGCGAGTAGACGGGTCTTGCGAACGTTGCCGTGCGTTTGTGCCCGCACTGCGATGATCGTATTTGTTTTCTCCATAGCGTCTAGTTAAAAGAGCCCTACGTCGCTGCCTTGGCGATATGGATTGGCCTATTATGTTGGACGATTCACGTTGAGCTCTGGTTATTCACTGTGGTGCCATTCATCACATGTTATAGGCCAGGTTGATATGTGAATGGTCTGTTGATACAGCTAGGGTGTGTTCAGTATGGGAGATGATATTAGGTCCATGTCTTCATAGGCTGTTAAATTCAAGAGTCCAATCTTTTACATGGCATAATAAAATGTAAGCTCAGTAACGAGGTGGCCTGCTATTAGCAGCGAAGTTCCCATTCTATCGCAAAAAGAATCGAATCGGCAAATTTTCAGCAGACTTTTACAAGATGCGGGGTGTCTGTGTGGGCACTCGGTCCCCGTCGTTTGGGGCACAAGTGGCCGTTGTGTGATTAGTATTGCAGGAAACGTGTGCACGCAGGACAGGAGGTTAACGCATACGAGTGAGTTCTCGTTCCCGGCTTCTCAGTTCCTCGTCTATTCTCTCTCTTATCTTCTCTCCGAGCAGATCGTCTTCTCTCTCTCTCTCTCATCTTTCTTTCTCGCTCTCACTTCTGATCTCTCTCCTCTCTCGATCTCAGGATCTCTCTCTCTCTCTCTCTCTGTCTCTCATCTCTCGCTCGCTCTCCCTTAAATTAATCTCTCTCTCGATCGCTTTCATCTAGTCATCATCGATCTCTCTTCTCCTCTCTCATCTCTTCGTCGTCTCTCCCCGCGTCCTCTCGACTCTCCTCGCGTTCGCCCTTTTATCTCTCTCCTCTCGCCTCAATCTCGCGATCTCTTGTCATTCGCATCAGCCTTCCTTTTCATGCTCACTCTTCTCGCGCAGTTCTCTCATCGACAGCCGCTGTGCACACACACTCGTCTCACTCTCCCTAGCGCGTTTCTCACTGTCGCTCTACGCTCGCCTTTCCTCATCGGAACTACTCTTTGTCTTTTCCATCCCTCCTTCCCATCCCTCGCCTCCATTCACCCACCTCCCCCCACCCTCTTCTTCTCTCCCACCCTACGCCGCCCTCCCCTGGAGCGGCGCGACACCCTCATACTTAACGATTAGTCTAATTAATTACTACGGACCATTGTACAGCGTATCCATACAGCGCTGTACTTAAGCGGCAGCGGTGTGGATACATTTGGAAACAACATGGAGTCAAATCCTGAGTTGGCGCAACTCTCTGTATATAGGGACCCTATACATAACTACAGATTCATGCTCTATGCTCCTCTCGAAACTTTTGTCAGTTCTATGATGCGAATTTCTGCAAAGTAGTCTGAACACATTTCAAACACAATGAAAGTGTCAATGACACTACAGCTCACCTTGGGTGTGATAGAAGAAGGAGATGATATTTAAAATGTGGTAAGGGTTTCATTTATGACGGCCCGAAATGTGATCAAATGTCCTTATTCCCTGTTTTATACTAATAGAAATTTCACTGCTTTGTTTCAGGGCTTAGTTTTGATGCTAAAATAAATGTTTCAGATGTGATAGTCTGAAATCTGGGCGAGAGATGGCGCTATGCCTAAATGATCGCCATTTTGGTTTTTGATTATCGTGCAAATAAAAGCAATAAAATATTCCAGTCAAATAACTGTAACGAAGAATTTAAAACACACTATTACACTTAGGTATGATTAGGTAGGTAGGTAAATTTAACAAAATCGAATGAATGTAGATGGCCATTTTCATTTTTGCCAAAAAGTAGACGTGGCTCGAAAGTAGGTAGACTGGCGTGCTCCAAAATAGGACGTTCAAATCTCTCACATAGGAGTAATAACTGTATGCAATTTGATACATGTAGGTCAAACGGTTCTTGAGTTATCGTTGACCGTAGGCAGAAACTGAAATGCATAGTGAAATTGCCAAAATCTACCTAATTTGCATAATTTAAAAAAATATCAAAAGTTGACAGACGGACGGACGGACGTACGACGCACAACGCCCAATGGCAATAGCTCATCTTGACGATGTCAAGGTGAGCTAAAAATGACCAACCGGTCGCTGTGGCTACGCCACCTGACGGAATGTCACAGCTACACGACAAGACCAATTTTACTTCTAATGCTTTCTAGACGTCCACGAGGCATCTAACTTGCGTGCATAATGTAAATTATTAAGAGAGAGAGAGAGAGAGAGAGAGAAAGAGAGAGAGAGAGAGAGAGAGACAGAGCGAGAGAACTCACTCGTATGCGTTAACCCCTGCGCTGCGTGCACACGTTGCCTGCAATACTAATCACACACGGCGTGCCACGACGGACCGAGCCCAGACAAGACACCCCGCCATCTTGTAAAATCTCTGAAATTTGCCGATTGATTTTTTGCGATAGATGGGAACTTCGCTGCTAATAGCAGGCACCTCGTTACAGTACTTTATTTGCCATGTAAAAGATTGACTCTTTGAAATTACAGCCTATGAAAGACATGACCTATATCATCTCCATATGAACACACCTAGCCTGTATCAACAGCCCATGAATATCCAACCTGGCCTATAACATGTATGAATGGCACATTAATAACCAGAGCTACGTGAATCGTCCAACAATAACTAGGCAATGCATCGCCAAACAGCGACGTTAGGCTCTTTTAACTTCGAGCAGAGCAAGCTTCGTTCGAGAACAAACGATCACGCAGGCGGGCACAACGCACGGCAAGTCGCAAGAACCCGCTATCAGTCAATTAAACCACTGCGCCGGTCTCATGAGCACTAGTTTAATTCGAGTAAGGTTTTGTTTTCGGTGGTTTTACCCTCTTTCTACTTTTTGCTCTTTTTTTTAAATGGAAGGTCAATGTGTGGACCTTCAAGATGAGATGAAATGCTGAAACCATGTTGCAGTATTAGTAGAATTAATAAACTTTCCCCGTTTCATTTTGACGATTCTTTGCAGTATTATTGATCAGCTGTCCTATTGTTAATATAAAACAAACCGCATGTCCCTACGATGCCCCGACGCTGAGATAATGAGGGGTGAAATTCTGGTATTTTCGCCGAAAACCGACTCGAGATACCTGCTGACTGCGACTGTCTCTCGCTTTGAGATAACTTCGGGAAACCTCGCGTGTTTCCGTCAATGATTGACAAAATGGAATGAATGACGTCTGTTATTGATTGCCATAGTGATGACCCCCACCTGTGCCCACCTCACGCTGGATGTAGTAAAATATGTAGTACTGACGTAATGAGTCAGCGCTACCATGGCGCTGAACAGCGCCAACCGGAAGCAACACACTGGCCACAAAGCGAGAGAGGGTCGCAGCAAACAGGGATCTCGAGTCGGTTTTCGGCAAAAATACCAGATTTTCACTGCTCATTATCTCAGCGTAGGGGCATCGTAGGGACAAGCGGTTGGTTTTATATTAGCAATGTAGGACAGCTGATCAATAATACCGCAAAGAATCGTCAAAATAAAACGGGCAAAATTTCTTAATTCGACTAATACTGTAACATGGTTTCAGCATTTCACCGTTGTACGCTCTCCTTCTTTATACGCTCTTGATGTTACATAACTAGAGCCCCGGAATACAGAGAGTTGCGCCATGACGAGTCGGAAAAAATCGGTCACGTGATCGCTGGACGGCATGTTGTTTCCAAATTGATCCACACCGCTGCCGCTTAAGTACAGCGCTGTATGGATACGCTGTACAATGGTCCGTAGTAATTAATTAGACTAATCGTGCTTCAATGAACTCAAAATTTACAGAGATTATAGCTAAGACATGTGTCTATGTCAGGGTTCTCCCTACGTTGCGCAAACGGGGCGTGCGCGCCCCGTTTGGGAAAACTCCCCCCTGT
>NW_014577871.1:99051-99930 GCF_000485595.1 Priapulus caudatus | reverse complement strand
GAGAGAGAGAGAGAGAGAGAGAGAGGTGGTGGATGAGGAGGAGATGGTGGGGGAGGAGGAGGAGGAGGAGAAAGAGGAGGAAGAGGTGGAGGAGGAGGATGAGGAAGAAGAGGAGGAGGTGGATGAGGAGGAGGAGGAGGAGGAGGAGGAGGTGGATGAGGAATGCGGAGGAGATGGGGGAGGAGGAGGAGGAGAAGGAGGAAGAGGAGGTGGATAATTTCACGATGCGAGATTTGTTCCAGGACCAAAAAGTAGCGTGACAGTATTTTTACAGCGCAATCGTTGCAATCTATCTAATGGGCAAGAGTTTCGGAAATCTATCGTGTAGCGGGACGTGTGATCTCTGCCAACCACGCAGCAAGCGCGATTCTCAAACTAGTCCCATAGTCACGTGGGTACAGGCAGACGACTTGAGAAATTCGTTACTTATACTACGTCTCTGAGGAGATATCTGTTGGGTGAATGTCCGTTGACGGGAGATATCGACCTATAAGCTGACGACATATTTCGACAATATATATAGAGACAACGCTGATCCACTTACAAACATAATTTAGGCCTAGTAGATAGAAGAAAGGTCTATCTTATTATTTCAAACTCAATCACGACATCTATGGCTTGTTATCGACATCTCACTTATCTTGTTATCGTCAGTTAGTAATAATTACTAACGCCCTTAATGCTACCATCAGCTAAATATAAGGTTTACAGCTTAGTACTCAAAAGTATAAGACAAACAGCAAACGAATTTTTAGCAGCGCGTTTTTTTCTGTCGATCCACGCATCCATCCATTCATCCGTCCGTCCGCCCATCCATCCGTCCATCCACCCGTCCGTCCGTCCGTCCGTCCGTCCGTCCGTCCGTCCGTCCGTCCGTCC
>NW_014577871.1:95360-98099 GCF_000485595.1 Priapulus caudatus | reverse complement strand
CTCTCTCTCTCTCTCTCTCTCTCTATATATATATATATATATATATATATATATATATATATATATATTCACACGAACTGATTTCTAATCAGCGGTAGAGACTATACAACACTACAACTTACATTGCTGTGCATGTAAAGAGACTTCTTCCTAGTGTAGTAACCGACTGACATTAGCTAGGTTGTATCCATTCTACAACGCAACCTAATGTTGTCACATGATCAACAAGCGCGCTCACGCCGCAGCTCGGCGCGCAAGCTTCCTACATCCACTGCGCGCACGTCTGTGCTGTTTTCTCTCTGCTGCACACTAGCATCAGCAGGTGCGCTGCGCACGCACGCACGCACGCACATCTGGGGTTGAATCCCTGAGTTGAATGCACGGCCGGCAGTCTCACCGCGCGCACGCGACAGCTAATCACGCCGATGCTGCGACGGCTCAACCGGCAACTCATCTGTAAACGAGCAATCGCTGTCTCTATACGCGATTCATTACGGCTCCGCTGCTGCCGCCGCCGCCGCTGCTGCTCGGGAACAACTCGGTCTCGCACCCGCCTCCACAGAGAACACGCTCACGACCGACCGACCGACCATTCACACCGACCAACACACGCACGAGCTCGCTCCGTCGCTCGCACACACGCGCTCGCACACGTAGGCACTGGTATTGACCCGTATACATGGCAGGCGATTAGTCTAGCGGTCGCCCCGCCGCCGCCGTCTCTCCTCCTCCCCCCCCCTCCCCTCGCACCACCGCAGCCGCCACCGCTGCCGCCACGCGTCAGAATTACGCAGCAGTAGCAGCAGCAGCGGAAGCAGCAGCAGCAGCAGCAGCAGCAACGGTGGCGGCGAAAGCAGCAGCAGCAGTAGCAGCAGCAGCAGCAGCAGCAGCAACGGTGGCGGCGGAAGCAGCAGCAGCAGCAGTAGCAGCAGCAGCAGTAGTTAGACAGCAGCATTCACCAGCGCGAGCAGCAGCAACGGAGCTGGCGGCCGGAAGCAAGCAGCAGCCAGTGGTGAGCAGCAGCAGGCCCAGGCAGCGGCATGCCCGGCGAGAGCGGAGCGAGGCAACGTCTGGGCGGCGAAGCAGCCAGCAAGCAGTAGTAGGCAGCCAGCAGCAGCAGCCACAGCGGCGGGCAGCAGGCAACGGTGGCGGCGAAGAGCAGCACGAGGCAGCAGCAGGCAGTAGCAGACAGGCAGCACGCTCAACGGTGGCGGCGGACTGGCAGCCAGCGGAGCAGCACGTAGCAGCAGCCAAGCAGCAACGGGTTGCGCAGCGGACAGCAGCAGCACGCAGCAGCAGCAGCAGCAGTGAGCAGCAGGCAGCAGTACGTAGCAGCAGTAGCAGCAGACAGTCCCAGCGAGTAGCACGCGGGCAGCACGAGTTAGGCCTCAGCAGCGAGTGAGCAGCGCAGCACGCGAGTAGCAGCTAGCAGGCAGCCAGCACCAGCGGCCGGACGCAGCAACGCGTCGGCTGGCGGCGGAAGCGCTAGTTTTAAGCAGGCAGAGAGCAGCAGGTCAGTGAGCAGTCAGCGTAGTAGCCAGACCAGCAACAGGTAGCAGCAGACGTGCCAGAGTAGCTAGCCAGCAGCAGTCCGAGCAGCAGTTTTAGCAGCAGCAGCCGAGGCAGCCAGAGCAGCAGCAGCTGATAGCACGCAAGCACCAAGCCACTGATAGGGCGGACCGCGCAACTCACAAGCAGCTAGCAGCAGGAGCCAGCTGGCAGCCAGGTCAGATGGCAGCGGGAGCCCACAGCAGCACCCCAAAGCCAAGTCAGTGCAATGCGAGCTAAAGAACCACCCAGTGTTAGCGCGCAAGCAGCTAGCGAAGTCCAGTAGTTAGTAGCAGACGTATTGGCACCAGCAGCAGCAGCCGTGCAGTCAGTGCAGTGCAAGCGCGCGAGCCGTACGGAGCAACGACGTCGCGATTTGGACGGGGCCGTGAAAGCTGTAGTAATAGAAAGAGCTGATAACTGTACAGCGGAAGAAAAGACAAAGAGATGAGGAATGGCGAGGAGAGAAAAGAGGGTGAGGACGGGAGAGGAGGAAATGGCGGAGGCTGAGCGTAGGGGGAACAGGGGGAAGGATGGAGGCGAGGCAGGAAGATGATGGAGCGCGGAGGAGGATCGGAGGGAGGGAGGGGGAGGCGACGAGATACCGAGGAGGAGGGGGAGTGGATGCTTGCGAGAGAGTAAAGAGGAGGATGAGGAGGATGACAAGATGGAGGAGGGGAGAAAGATGAATACGATAAGAAGGGGAGGGGTACATGTACAGCGGAGAATGAGGAGGGAAAGGAGATGAGGAGGGGAGCAGGAGGAGGAAAAGAGTCGGAGGAGGGGGATGAGGAGGTGGTGGAGGCTGAGGCAGTAGGGGAACAGGGGAAGGAGGAAGCGGACGTGGAGGAAGAAGAGGAGGGGGAGAGAAGGATGAGGAGGATGAGACGGAGGGTGAAGAGGAGGAGGAGGAGGATGAGAAGGAGGTGGAGGCTGACGCAGCCGGGGACAGGGGTGGGATAACGATGAGGCGGGGGAAAACAACGAGGATGGAGATTATGATAATGATGATGATGATGATGATGATAATGAGGAGGAGGAGGAGGAGGAGGAGGATGAGGAGGAAGCTACCACAACGCTACAGAAGAACCCCATCTTGGGCTGTGAAGTCTGAGCCGGAATGTAGGGTGGTCCGCTCACTCACAGACCAGCTATAGCCTGGTATAGACATGGCAGTAGTCATGGAGAGAC
>NW_014577871.1:85818-93529 GCF_000485595.1 Priapulus caudatus | reverse complement strand
GTTCTGTTATGATTACACATGGCTACACTGTGGCTTAGCATCATATATGTAAAACCACTGTAATATACAACTGCTTCTGTTCTGTTATGATTACACATGGCTACATTGTGGCTTAGCATCATATATGTAAAACCACTGTAATATACAACTGCTTCTGTTCTGTTATGATTACACATGGCTACATTGTGGCTTAGCATCATATATGTAAAACCACTGTAATATACAACTGCTTCTGTTCTGTTATGATTACACATGGCTACATTGTGGCTTAGCATCATATATGTAAAACCACTGTAATATACAACTGCTTCTGTTCTGTTATGATTACACATGGCTACACTGTGGCTTAGCATAATCTATATGTAAAACCACTGTAATATACAACTGCTTCTGTTCTGTTATGATTACACATGGCTACACTGTGGCTTAGCATAATTTATGTATAAAGCCACTGTGATATACAACTGCTTCTGCTGCTGCTGGACCACTAAGATTACACAGGATTCGTTTATCTTATGGGAGGAGAATTCTACTATATCTGTAGTAATAGGAACTCATCTGCAGAGTGCTGTACTCTGGCACGAGGCCAACAGAGAACATGCAGTACACTTTTATGTTAGACACTACACTTTTATCAAAGGCTGACTATAGGAAGTACCTTTAATATAAGTTTACTCTTGATATGATCTAAGCACTACCTATGTGTGAGGCGGGGGGGGGGGGTGATTTGTGATGCCCACTGCCAATTTGAACCTATTTTCCATCCCACCTGATCAGCGATACATGACACGCAGTACATGTACCTTTATATCACCAGGAGCTAATTAATAATACCAGGAGTGAATATTATTATAATTATTATTCACTCGTGATAATACCTTACTATTAGCTGTTATTAATAGGTATTGTTAGCTTTAAATAGCAGGAACTCCTGCTCTGAGGCTTTATAGCGAATTGATCTGATTACATGTCTCCCACAACGCATCCGCAAGAAACATGTAGCCACATATATCACGGATGAACAATAACAGAAGCATATATGTCATCGTCATTATTCACCCCCCTATATTATAATAATCACCCCCTGATATATGCTACCTACATTTACAGCTGAGCTACACGATCCACGAGCCGGTATTGGCAGACTGGCTGTACGGTGCCTATATACCAGCTGCTGGTTCGATTCGCCGGCAGCCATAGTAGTGTAGCCACAGTAATGACAATAACCATCGAACAATACCGAACCCCGATATCATTAATGCCCTATATGAGCAGGAGCGAGGTATCAGAATTATTTGCTCTTACTTCCTCGTACAGTTGGATGTGGAATTCACAAGTGTCACATTTCCCAGCATATAGCCACGTTTGCAAGCAGGATGTCTGGGGGAAGGTGCGACTATGCACGTGGCAGGCAGGCACCCGCATGTAACGTGTGCTACGTTGCATATACCCGCGGTAGAGGCTTGGAACGAGAATAAACATTTCACTACCTGCATTGCATTATTCTCATAAATCGCTGCCACTTAACATAGTAACATTATTGTGATTATCGTCGTAAAACTGCTCCCGACGAGCGCTTGTCGTAACTCCTTGCGGCAAGGGCCGACTAGGGGCGTATAGTAAAACAGCAGGAGGTAACTTTCTATTGCCGTGCTTTTCGCTGGTGTTTCCACGTGAGTTGGCTTCATTGGAGGGGATTGAATAAGTGAATTGGAAAAAAGTTATATTTATGCGATTATTTGTTTGACTTCTATGTATACTGAGAACTAGCATAATTCAAACCTAATCTAGTGCTAAAAAACGCGCGCGCGCGTTTGTGTGTGCGTGTGTGTGTGCGCGTGCGTGCGTGTGGGTGTGGGTGTGTGTGTGTGTGTGTGCGCGCGCGTGTGTGTGTGTGCGACAGAGAGCGAGCGCGCACAGGCACAATATCGGATAAAAAAAAGACGAGCGGACTACAGACGAGCCTAATTGCATTTCGAAGTCGCCTTTAGGATATTCTTCTGTCGTCATTAACATATCAATGGCACTCCAGAACGCCTGCAATACGAGACGCACGCGCGCTGTTGTCATATACGTGATTATCTCTCCCCCACGATAGAAAATATCCACGAACTCCTAGAAAGATCGCTCAGTTCGCTGTCTACTGTTGCAATGAATGGGGCAGTGCTTCTCTATTAACGCATCGCGCCTGTCTAACAAAGACGAAAGAAAACTGTTATATATACACCGCTTACTATATACATAGCTATTAGGCCGTGTTCTCTTGCTTTGTCACCCAGTATTCTCACTCACACGCACGCACGCACGCACGCACGCACGCACGCACTATATATATATATATATATAAGCCGTGTTGTTGTCTTCCTTTATATGTTGCATGTATAGCTGAATGCTGAAACGTATGGCTGAATGCCTTTTTTGGCATTTGCGTGTAACATTAATCCTGCATTTGCGACAATAGAGTAGCGCAGATGCAAGCACTTCTAGAAGCTATACAGAATTCAAGTACGGCTGAGCAATTTAAAAATAATACTATATCATGGGCGGGTATAGGCACAGAGCTCATATGATTCAGCTATGACCTGGGAAATGGAGATGGGCGGTTAAAGGGCAAAACTTAAAGGGATACTTGCCCCTAGGTTCCTTGCATATTTTCAGTTAAAATAGGGTTAAATTACATACACTACATCGAAAATTTCATTGTTTAATATTCATTAAAAATATTTTTTTACATGTTTTAAAAGTAACGGATGTATCGTTGTTTACAACGATGGTGGCGCCACTTCTAACCTATCAGTATCTACTTTTAAGGGTGCGCATCACAACTTTTTGGCTGCAGGCTTCAGACTGAGGGTGTTTCTTATTTATTAATGTAAGCGCAGAAGGATTGCAATATCTTATAAACAAATTTTAGATTCAGTTATATATATGAACGAATTTGTCCTAAAATAAAAATCGTTCGGTTAAAAAGCATTTAGGTATAAATATAATTTCACTTTTGTGATTAGTCATCGGTCTGCAATGGGCAAAATAAATCGGAAAAGCACAACTTCTTCAGGGTGGCAGCACAATCGCGGAGTATCATGTCAGCGGCCAAAAACAAAGATTTCGAAACTCAATGTTGTTTTATGAAAAATGTGAATGCATGATTATAGAAATTTGTAGGTATATACTATTATTTATGCACTTATTATCATAATATACCCTAAAATTCTAGAGTGTAGCATCCCTTTAAACTGCCAGATGTATCAATATAGCAACCGAATGTTAAAAAATCAAGCAAAACAAAACAAATATATTTTTGTGGATGAGTGTAACATGAAGAGCACTTTAACTATGCGCTCTATGGTAGCATTACGTCATCACCGCGAGATGGCAGCACGGGATATCACGGCATCATCAATAACACAAGCAATCTAATTTTTTTTAAACCAGGTCTTTAGTGATTTCTCATTGATATCAAAACATTAGCTATACCTAATAATATAACCATGGACATAACTATACAATAAAACTATATACGTATATTAATGAAATGCATAGATGTGTACATAATATTACTAACGACGCTAACGACCTCACAAAATATAGGGTGTTTTGCTGGACAAAGCATTTGAAACCAAAGCAACGACGCAATTGCTGAGCATATATGATCCACAAATGGAGCCGCAAAAAACGATAATGATGAGTTCCCTTATTTTATCTAATATAATATCTGTTATTATATTACATAAAGCCAGCCACTGGTCCAACCCCCTCCCCCCCCATCGGGTCTTGTATCGTATCTGCTGGCGCTGAAGATAACATGATCACGATGCCGGTAGGATTATGTCAAGTAAAGACGCACGCGACCAAGGCAATGAGATGTGCCTGTCACCTAACGAACTTCTACGGCGGGTACTCACCCACATTCAACACGCTTCATTAGGAAGCTGGGGCTTCTATTGCTAGATGGATGTACACTTCGTTTACTTCTACTCGTACACGAAAGTCACTGGTTCATATCCAGAGTTAAAGTGTAGAATTACGATGCAATGAAACTGATATCAATCAGGAAACAATTGGGCGTGAGTGTGGCCTGTGTTCTGAATCTCACCAATACAGCAGCCAAGCATGGCCTAACCCCCCCACCCAACCGCCCGATTCTTCCCGTGTGTGTATACACGCAAAAAGCCAGCGTACGCATCAACGGATCCCATGCACGCACGCACGCACGCACGCACGCACGCACGCACACACGCACACAAACACACACACACACACACACACACACACACACAAACTCGCACGCACGCACGCACACACACACACACACACACACACGCGCGCGCACACACGGATCAATGCTCCAGAGTTACCGTGCCTGTATGCAACGTTAACTATCGACGCAACACCAGACGCTGGCCTGTAACATCGCTACGACAGAGCGATTCCTACTACTACTACTGGACAGACTGTGTGCCTTTGTTAGTCTGGTTCCGTCTCAGCCTTCTAGATTCATTTTTAATGCGGGTTTCTGCACCCGTGATCGAAACATGAATAGCCAACCTGATCATGGCTCAGTAGTTCAGTAAACTGCACCGCAGAGACATCTAGCGGGCGTGATTGGAACTCCATGTTGTTATAACTGTTATCCTGTACCTCACGTATTTCCACGTCACACCAACTCACACGCTACTATAATGGATTCACCTGCCTTTTTTGGGAGTATTTTTTTTTGCAATTTTTCCTGCAATTTTAGCGTAACACGGTACAGTACAAAATAGGTAATTATGGTGAGGGGTGCTCTGCCTCTTATGAGCTAATAATAGCTCTATTACTATCTATACTCTCTTGACTAGCTCTTGATGGGATCATTATTGAGATAAATCACTAGAGGAAATTCACCGATATTTTGCATATATATATATATATATATGCGTTGGTTACGAGCAATTACTTGCACATATGATGTACTTACCTATTCACCAGATAGAAGGGTAGCGTTGATAAGACATGAAAAAGAAGAAAACACAAACAGTTAGGCAAGCAAATATAAACAAATGGTTAGACATAAACAAATAGTCTAGACACGTACAGTTTTATAGCATACATTAATTTCTGTATTAGAATCTGAATTCTATCTATATTTAAAGGTAGCTAAATCTCAAGAATTGTAATATCGTAAACTGTTTCAGTATTCAGTGGTAGCATACTATGCAACGTGTTATTTATCAGACCGTACCTCACGTGCACTTGGTATGAAGAATTTTTTTATGGAGGTCTATATTAGGCAGGTAAAGTGTAACAGTTAGGCCAAAACAAAATATAGGTGTGGTTACGGTTTCCCGACCGACCCTATTTATTCCCAGCGACCCTAAACATTTTATTCAGTTTAAAAAATTTAGAATTAAAAAATGTATATGTTTCCCTACCTACTTACCCTATTTTTTTCTGGCATGTAACGGTAACCACACATATTTTGTTTTGACCTTAGCACACTGTGAATAGGAGATATGAAAAATGACATGCGTGTGCATGCATGAATCTCCAAAAGCTGAAATTACCGAGTGAAGAATGACAACACAGGTGAAAAGAGAAAACAACTCGCAACTCACAATGTAGATATGATTTGTGCACAATGAGAAAAAGATAACATTGGCGAGAGTTTGCGTTATAATTCCATGTATCTTCCGCCCCATTAAGCTATCACAATGCCTACATGCATCAAACTTCGTCAATAACGTTGAAATATGTCAGGAGAATATGTCAGTGTTGGAAACAGCGGCCTGTCGGCCGAGTCTGCGACGGTAGCTTAATTTTGAGCAGGACTATAGCTAATGGAATTTACTACCGGTTTTATAGTAGATATAAAACAATGTCAAAATCAGTACTGTCTGGGTTTTCAGACTTCTTTCCAATACCGGAAATCTATGTCAACACGGTAAATGTTGTAATTATAGGGTGTGTTTTCATGTCGTACGTGTCCTCTGCTAATGGTAAACCGGACCGCATACATGCGGGAACCAGCACCCATACTATACACAGCATCACCGACATAAATACAGCTAGCTACCTATGCTGAACATGAATTAAGATTAGGAGAAGGCAAGTGGACACGACTACAGGACTGTTATGATTACACAATGCTACAGTAACACTGTGGCTTAACATCATCTATGTATCATTGTATGGCACCACTGTGATATATACAACTGCTTCTGTTCTGTTATGATTACACATGGCTACACTGTGGCTTAGCATAATCTATATGTAAAACCACTGTACTATACAACTGCTTCTGTTCTGTTATGATTACACATGGCTACACTGTGGCTTAGCATCATATATGTAAAAACACTGTAATATACAACTGCTTCTGTTCTGTTATGATTTACACATGGCTACACTGTGGCTTAGCATAATCTATGCATAAAGCCACTGTGATATACAACTGCTTCTGCTGCTGCTGCTGCTGCTGCGCTGCTGCTGGACCACTAAGATTACACAGGATTCGTTCATCTTATGGGAGGATAATTCGACTATATCTGTAGTAATAGGAACTCATCTGCAGAGTGCTGTACTCTGGCACGAGGCCAACAGAGGACATGCAGTACACTTTTATGTTAGACACTACACTTTTATCAAAGGCTGATTATAGGAAGTACCTTTAATATAAGTTTACTCTTGATATGAACTAAGCACTACCTATGTGTGAGGCGGGGGGGGGGGTGATTTGTGATGCCCACTGCCAATTTGAACCTATTTTCCATCCCACCTGATCATCGATACATGCCACGCAGTACATGTACCTTTATATCACCAGGAGCTAATTAATAATACCAGGAGTGAATAATATTATAATTATTATAATTATATTATAATATATTATAATTATTATTCACTCGTGATAATACCTTACTATTAGCTGTTATTAATAGGTATTGTTAGCTTTAAATAGCAGGAACGCCTGCTCTGAGGCTTTATAGCGAATTGATCTGATTACATGTCTCCCACAACGCATCCGCAAGAAACATGTAGCCACATATATCACGGATGAACAATGACAGAAGCAGATGTCATCATCATTATTCACCCCCCCCCCCTATTTTATAATAATCACCCCCTGATATATGCTACCTACATTTACAGCTGAGCTACACGATCCACGAGCCTGGCAGACTGGCAGACTGGCTGTACGGTGCCTATACCAGCTGCTGGTTCGATTCGCCGGCAGCCATATAGTAGTGTAGCCACAGTAATGACAATAACCATCGAACAATACCGAACCCCGATATCATTAATGCCCTATATGAGCAGGAGCGAGGTATCATAATTATTTGCTCTTACTTCCTCGTACAGTTGGATGTGAAATTCACAAGTGTCACATTTCCCAGCATATAGCCACGTTTGCAAGCAGGATGTCTGGGGGAAGGTGCGACTATGCACGTGGCAGGCAGGCACCCGCATGTAACGTGTGCTACGTTGCATATACACGCGGTAGAGGCTTGGAACGAGAATAAACATTTCACTACCTGCATTGCATTACGCAAAATGGGAAAATGGTAGAGCGGCGCGCACGCACGCACAAACGCATGCACGCACGCACATACGAATGCACGCACGCACACATACATACACGCAGAGAGAGAGAGAGAGAGAGAGAGAGAGAGAGAGAGAGAGAGAGAGAGAGAGAGAGAGAGAGAGAGAGAGAGAGAGAGAGAGAGAGAGA
>NW_014577871.1:79896-85808 GCF_000485595.1 Priapulus caudatus | reverse complement strand
AGAAGGGGTGTGTGAGGGGAGAGAGAAGGAGAGAGGGAGAGATAGAGAGAGAGAGAGAGAGAGAGAGAGAGAGAGAGAGAGAGAGCAACGCAAACAAAAAATTTGTACACTGCCCACACAGCAAGGCATCAAAAAGGCTACAGCTAGGCAACATGACTAATGCTAAGGTGGGAGTACACAACTACTCTCCGGACGTATTTGCTATGTACACACTTCACAGTATCCGCGAATACTGTTTCACTCACAACACACCAATATATATATATATAACCTATATACATATTTACATTCCATCTAACAATTGTTTTGAACTATTCTCACACACGTGCACTCTAGCCTAGCTGCCTAATGCCTATTGTGTATTTGTCACATGTTACCTGATCATCAGTAATTATGAATTTTATCAATAGCAATTACGCATCCATGTACGTTGCTCTAGTACTATAGCCCGCGTACAGTGACTGCCGCAGGCACTGTACGCGGGCTATGGTACTAGAGCTACCATGTATGTAGACAGTCACGCCTACTAACTTACACCCTAACTACGTAACGTTGTCTAACTTTATGACGCATACGTAAACACACCTACGCACATGTACCGTTAATAACGGCTATGGGTCACGTTCACACGCACGCACACGCGCACACGCACATGCGCGCGCGCACACGCGCACGCGCACGCACACGCACACGCGCGCACACGCACGCACGCACGCACGCACGCACGCACGCACACACACACACACACATATATATAATATATTATATATATGAGACGAATCTTTCTGAAACAACTAATTAGTGAAGTAATCTCGCACACACACAGACACACACACACGCACGCACGCACGCACGCACGCACGCACGCACGCACACACACACACACACACATATAATATATTATATATATGAGACGAACCTTTCTGAAACAACTAATTAGTGAAGTAATCTCGCACACACACAGACACACACGCGCGCACACACGGACACACACACACACACACACACACACACACACACACACACACACACACACACACACACACACACAAGCACGCGGGCTCAAACACGCGCGCACATGTACACACTGTGACACATATATACCCTGCTCGGCGCGACTGCGTCACGGTTGCTGCACGTGCACTCTTACACCTACAAGCCCGGAACTCCGCGACACACGCGCGGAAGGAAACCGTAGATACCGGACACACGTACGTTGGTGACAAAACTCCGCGAACGAACCGCACACGAAAGCCACGACGCCCGCCGAACGAACACCGCTACAATCCTCTCGCTCGGAGATCCAATATGGCGACGCGCGGTGGCGCTGCTCGTCACGAGCAGACGCGCGCGTGCAATGATACGGCGATGCAGCTGCAAACCAAACGCACGCACGCGCACACGTACATACATAGAGGCACGCACATTATAGCTATAACCTCCTGCTATAACGTATTGATCCCTATTCTCACCTCGCCGCCGACTGCACACTAAGCCGCAGTCTCCTTCCCCGCAGATCGCGATGGCTTACGAGGGGGGATGCGTCTAATTAATTAACAGCGATAGATATGCATGATATGCATGCACGCGTGCGGTCGGTGGCTCATTCCAGCGCCCGTCCCCCTTGCGGCTGGCATCTGCTGTTGCGGCGGGCCAGCATCACGAGCGACCAGCCAACGAGCCGACCAGCGACGGGCCAGCCGACGAGAAAGCATCGGGACAGGTGTGCATGTAAGTCGGGCGGGCGCGTGAACACTGTCATCCCACCAACTATACACACTATACGGTGATATAGCGTCTCCGAAACACGCCCGCGTGCACGCACGCACGCAAACCTGCGCGCATGCACGTACGTACACACAAAGGTGGGTGCACACGCACGTACACACACACGCAAACATGCACGCACGCACGTACACACGCAGGCACGCACATACGCAGGCACGCACGCACAAAGGTACGTGCACACGCAGAAACTTATGCATGAACGTACCACGCACGCACGCACGCACGCACGCACGCACGCACGCATGCACGTGCTGCAGTGCCGCTGAGTGTGCAGAGACCGAATGAAGAATCGTGACGTCATTACTAACGAGCACTCCCTCACGCATTAATTGTAGAACAAACCTGGAATTCTTCCAATTTCATCACTATTTACTAAGGAATAGCTCAAATTCAAAAGTACTTCTAACTACGTTTTGGAACACTTCTAATATATGTTGCGTGATACTAAATAATAAGGTTGATTTGCTATATTGCCCTGCGTTTTATGCGTACAGACAAGGGTACAAGAAAAACACTTCATTTCATGTCTATGGAAATGGCTCTGTGTGTACGTATTTTTTTCCCTTATGGGGGACACATCGCCTTTACCTAGAGTAAGTTCACTTTTTGCCACATGCTCGTTACACCTTTACAAACTTCGTTAGCTTCGTCTATCTACCCCTTGGATTTTTCGTTATTTGTGGACACTTATGAATGGCAATATCCATACAGCGAGTATACGCATTCACAGAGTCAGTTTTACTTGGTTACAATCAATAACTAAAGCGTGTTGTCACCATAGTGATTAATGCTGCTTCTAAACGGTAGAAGCTCGAAATTCGGACAGAGTATAAATGGACACATGGATACGCGTAAGAAAGCAGGCGTGGATCGATAAGTATTTGCCCGAGGTCCCTTCGGCTGCAGTGAACGAACCGCCATTGTCCTCATTGTCCCTATCAGATGACGTCCATTAGCAGCCTAATACTGATGATTACAATGCCGAACGTGGTATTAGTCTACGTTACATAACGTCGGGCCGCTGGGTGGTCCACACCTGCTCTAAACCTTCAAACACATTTGCCGCGCGTGCAGAATGAATGAAATGGATGTACATCCATAAATGTATAATTAATCGAGCTCCCAATCGCTTGATCAGCGTATTCCCTCCATCCCAGGTGCATACAATCATGTCCTGCCCAATTCATTCTGTGATAAATGAGCATTAGTATCCTACTCCGTGTTAAAAAAAACACTCGCATGAAGCTGGAGATCAAAATGAGTCTCTTTCAAATGTCGACTGTACGCGCAAGTAATAAATTAGGAACAACATATGTCACTACACATCGAATTTAATAAGAATTTAAATCGTCTCGCATTAGCATTGCATTTATATGATCTACGTACCGAGATATTAATTTACTATTATTGGATTTGGATGAACCGGCCCGTCTAGATAATTTATGATCAACAATTTATGATTATAACAACCAGACAATAGAGTTGTTTTCGTCCGTTACGACAGCTAGCAGCCGTTTGTGTGTCTATATGCAGCCAGCAGCTTTTACTGTATCACAAAGCCGCGTCTACACGATAGCTTATATATCTGATCACTTTGATACCTTTACCTTTAGTAGCGGCAAAAAAAAATCATTTTTGGCGAGTTACCATGGTAACCGCATCACATTATAGGTGAAACTAACCGAGGATTCGCAAGATGGTAGCAGAATTGCGACAGCAAATGAGAATATTAGCTGTAGGCCATGGATGTTAGAATAGTACATACTGGAGCAAGAAACCTGGGCCAGCATTACGGGAGTGTGGTTGCATGTAGTTGCATGTAAATGACGAGCAACAATGAACTGATGTTAGAATAGGGATGGACATTGCGCACGCGACAGCAGGCTTTCTCCTTTACGATACTATGAAAACGTACAATGTCACACAAATATAGTACCGGCTTTGATCTAACAGTAAATCATTCATCGCAAGACCCGCCTATCAAAGACTTTGCGCAGATTGAGCCAAGTTTTAGTTCGATTCTTCATGCAAGCATCCTATTATAATTATATATTAAATGTATTATTATTATTATTATTATTATTATTATTACAATATTTATATATTATATATAAATATTGTAATAAATAATAATAATAATAATAAATAATAATAACTTTAATATATAATTATAATAGATGCTTGCATGAAGAATCGAACTAAAACTTGGCTGAATCTGCGCAAAGTCTTTGATAGCGGGTTTGCGATGAATGATTTACTGTTAGATCAAAGCCGGTACTATATTTGTGTCATTTTATTTATGTGTATATTTATTTATGTGTATATTTATGTCAAAGCCGGTACCTATACTATACGCTCGGGCTTCAATATAATGTATTGAAGGAATAGGCCGTTGGCATACTTGCACTGATAGATTGAGCACATCACAGCATGGTTACAGCTCTACGGCACATTAACTGCAGATCACACTTCGCAACGTCCCCACCCACGGAATAAACAGCATGCACATCAAGTACCACAAAATACATATATACCTATATATATACTATAACTATATACGTATATATATTATATATAATATATATAATATATAAAATACGGGTAGTGTTGAAACATAATAATAGTATATATATTATATTAATATTATATATATATATATTGTTTCAACACTACCCGGTATTTTATATATATATATATATATATATATTATGTATTTTGGTGGTACTGATTTGATGTGTTTAGCCTTGGGGACTTGGGAAGTAATTCTCAAACGAGACGCAACCAGTCTATTCAATGCATGCGATGTCAAGTATGCCAACGGCCTATTCCTTAATACATTATATGAAGCCCAGCGTAGATCGAGGAGAGATAATAACAAGTCCAGTACGGATAACCCCTGCCGAGCGTTACCATAGTAGCATTATTTAGCGGCACAATAGGGATATAAGACGACAGGGGTCGATGTAAACTTTAAGGCAGATAAGTAATACAAAAGCTCCCACGCATTGTACGTATAACTATAAGACACCATCACAGCGAGCGATGCAGAAAATAACCATTCGATGATATAAAATGTAATGCAAAGTAACACATACTCTTCATAATTTATCACAGGCACACGCGGCTGATCTTGCTTTGTCATGCCCATAACACATTATACTTAAACCCTATTCTTATACTACTATTATACACGTAATACTAAGTAACACACTGTACCTAATAACACATAATACATGTGTGGGTAATATACAAGTAAACGATGCTACTGAAACTACAACTGATATATCTATTTACATTTAACCACAGTACCCCTAACGTATACCAACGACCTACGTACGTAGTACGTACGTACGTACGGTATTACCTACGTAGACCGTGAGAACTAACATATGCTGTGTATCAGTGTATGTATCGGTTATAACTGTACTACATGGAATGAATTACAATTGGCCAACTCTCATTGCTTACTACAGCGTATACCAAAATTACCATCATCAGAAATTATACTACTGCCCGCTGATGCGTTTTCTTATGAATCATAATAAAATGAAATGACAAGTATTAGTGTCCAACTCAACATGAGGCCTGGGTTAGCTAACCTGCACATGCACGCATACCAGTACCGGCACGCTTTTCCGTACTAGATAGAAACAAATAGGAGTTTAGTTTGCCATTTTTAAACGCAATATGAAGATGCTGTATCGCGAAATAAATGGTCACGAAAGCTGCAGAGTTTTGTAAATGGAAAGCAAACACTAATCGATCATCTCTCGGGTTGATGTAAAAGAAATTTAACTTGCGTATCCCCGTAATGGTGCATGCATTGCCATGCCAGTCTCACTGAGTAACCCTAATAAGCTTGGCTATAAAACAACAGGTGATGCCTGTGACAGGGGCAACACAGGGGCAAATCATATATAAATATATATATATATAAGGCACCCACGCACGGACCCGTGCACGCACGGACCCGTGCACGCACGCACGGACGCACGTGCACACACACACACGCACGCACGCACGCACGCACGCACGCACGCACGTGCACACACACACACGTCATAATGTGACAGTGACATGGTAAATATTGGGGGGGGGGAGGATCTAAGCTAGCACACTTCACC
>NW_014577871.1:77276-79883 GCF_000485595.1 Priapulus caudatus | reverse complement strand
AATCAAACCGGTTTGATTCTCGGCAACTCGTGGTCACCACTAAATCTCCGTGGTGAGTGGTCGTTGCCGGCCCCCGCACACTTGGCCATTTTTGTGGCGACCACGAAAATTGCCTGTACGAGCAACGAAAATGGTGAAGTGTGCTGCCCGCTTTAAGCGCTTTTTCCGCTTTTTCCGCTTTAAGTATCCTAAAGCTAGCAGCACACTTCACCATTTTCGTTGCTCGTACAGGCAATTTTCGTGATGGGCAATTTTTGATGGGCAACTATACAGGAGGCGTGTGGGAATACTAGACGAACGAAGCTGAACAAGGACCTACTGAAGTTTTGTTTCGGCACGTACTTATATTTTAATAGTTCAACTTGTTTCATAGATACCTGTAGCAATTATGAGTTTATAAAGATCCAGATTAACGTTTCACATATTCAATCTATTTTGACTTAATTTGATTGGTAGCTTAACCATTCTAGCAGGCATTTAATCTAACAGCTTTGACAGAAAGAGGTAAAATAATCAACTTAAATAATAATGAGGATTAGCAGCAGAAATCAACTTTGCGTCCTAATCGATCCCCTTCTATAAGTTTTGTTATTTATTCACATTGATGATAAGATTCATCCAGCGATATACACGAACAAAGTGAAAAATAAATGCTTTGCAATCAGTTACTATACACCAGCATCCAGCTGTGATGACAACAGCATCACTCTGTTGTTCTACCAGAAATTGAGCTTCAATCCCTCCCATCAGCTGCAACTGTATACATTACGAAAATAGTTTTATTAGATTATTATTTTCATGGTTTAAAATTTAGTGAGCAATTAATCTCTGCAATTTTAGTCATCAAATATACTCGTTTATAATACGATCAAAAACAAACACAGCTAGAACAACATATAGCGTCTGTTCAAGATTATTCGGAAATGAGCACATTGCTCATTAAAGAATAAAGATAAAGCAGTTAATTTGCATATAGCATAATAGGATTCATTCATAGAAATGCTAGCAGGCAGTTCACAAAGGCAGTATTCTACAGTATATGAGCTTACCAATAACGATTTCACTCACTAAATATTAGGTTAATTTTACTTTATTTAAATAAGCATTACACTGGATGAAAACTGCACAAATTTAGAGTCGAAATACATGTGCAAGCAGCGCGCGTCTGCATATCGTTGCGAAACAATCATCTACGTCGCCATTAAACATCAACGCCCTCTCGTGAAGGTTATATCGGTCGTTGTCCAACATTAGTGTAAGAGCACCACTCTCAGCCGACGCTGTCACTAATCCACCGCCTTAGTACGTGCGTCATTGATTCCCCGTGTAAAAGTGACAGCTTAGAACACTAGTGCACTTCGGCGAGCAGCGGAGAATACACGCAATCCTATTAATAGCTGGCGTCTCGGCTGCTTGCGGGGGTGTGAAACGCCGAGACAAGCATTCCCGGTGGAATAAACGACCACGTATAAATTATAACCACAATAACGACCTGTAGTGAGCGGAAACAAACCATTAGCAGCGACAGCACAATTTTATTGAAGTTTACCGAACGGATAATTTATAGATTTGTTACGATATAAAATCGTATGTTCTTACAACCAAATATTTTTGATAGCGGTAGCTACAGCTACACATTAGAGATTAATTACTAGACATTAATTACCGTAAACTAGCGAGGGTGCTGTCAGTGTTTAGCTGGCTTACCAATGACATCCCTACACGAAAATGAATTTCTAACAATGAAAACATCGCGGTATGATGCCGTACATGCGCGAATAGATTTAGAGATACTGCACGCAAGGGAGCTTAATTGTCGACATCCGTATCGGATCATGACAATCAATCTCACATCTCTCTGAATCCGAGCAATGTAATACAACTAGAACAATGCGGACACACTTGCTGTAAAGTTTGCTGACGCTGTCTCTTTCGGAAGAAAACGCCAAGCAGAAAAAACAACAAGGATAACCCGGGTAACCAGTGTCGCCCTCTAGAGGCGGTGGAAGCCAACTGACGAGACCAAGGCTACACTGGCGCGATCTGAGATTGGCACACGTACCAGATTACGTCTCGTGAACCAATGATCCTTCTGCTTTACTCAACAGCCCTTCCAATACGGAGCTGGTGGCACTGCTGGGGGCCGCTATCTTGCACAAACGAAATCAGTCATAAGGGCCGGACACACTAGGCGATTAAATCGGGCGACTAAATCGGGCGACTAAATCGCCGGTGAAATTGCCTATAGTGTGTCCACTCAATCGCCGCCGATTTAGTCGTCCGACTTAGTCGCCCGATTTAATCGCATAGATCAAAACGTTTTGATATTATCGGGCGATTTAGTCGCCCGATTTAGTCGCCCGATTTAGTCGCCCGATTTAATCGCCTAGTGTGTACACTCGACTCCCGCGATAGAATCGGGCGATTTAGTCGCCCGATTTAGTCGCCCGATTTAATCGCCTAGTGTGTCCGGGGCCGGCGATAAAATCGCCTGATTGTACAATTCATAAGCCAATCAGAGTTGTTCAATGATACTGACGTAATAGCGATGTTTCATGTTTAGTGTGTCATGTCATGTAATAGCGATGCACGCACGCACGCACGCAC
>NW_014577871.1:69720-73172 GCF_000485595.1 Priapulus caudatus | reverse complement strand
AAGATTGACAAATTGAGGGGATTTTCACGGATTTTTCGGTGAGTTTGACGGTTTGGCAGGTTTTTTTCAGCTAGGAACACGCCCGGGGTATAAGAGATGGCCCTGTGAAAATTGCATCCAGATCGCTTGGGCGGTTTGGCCGCCTATAGGGAAGATACATACATACATACATACATACATACATACATACATACATACATACATACATACATACATACATACGAACTCAAATATATATTAGATAATCGACAACAACTAACATGCATTTATAGGTTTATCACTGCAGTTATTTGTAAATAAAAAACTGTCAGAAGATTATAGTTTGCTGCAAAGACCTGCTGGCAGAGAGAGAGAGAGAGAGAGAGGCATTTAAATACAGTGGCATGCATTCCTACCTGGGTGGGCGCACTCGCCTGGGCAAAATTCACCAGTCCGTCAGATCGCATGTTGCTGATGCTGAATACCAAATTACTCCACACAATCAGAGAACCAACCACCGGGCTTGTTAGGAGACTAGAGGAAGCTATACATGCACACAGACAGCCACAGTAAGTAGTATTGCGATGTGCAAGATGCTTTATATAGGTAGATCGAGATCTATCTGACAGTGCCTGTCGATCCTAAGTTAGTCGAATGCTTTGAAATGTTAATGCTAGATTTAGTGGCAAAAAGGCATTAGATTATAATCTTCTACATATATACAACCTTAGCTTGGAGATTATCTCGACTCCTTCGGCTTCGTGTTGATAGTAATAACGATTGCAACTTGCTGAAACTGTGACACAGATCGCGGTACTGGTGAGGTAGGGACTGACCCTTTGCTTGAAAATTTTATACGGCTACGAATTCGAAACGCAACAAACGTTCAATCTGAAATGAAACAAAAATCGTTTTCAAACAAAATTTTTATGTGAAGCACCCATCACGAACTACATCATACAGGATATTATATTACTTTAGTCTTTAGTCTTTACAAATTATCAAATACAAGGATGCTTGTCTCATTCACTGTTTACTAGTACTAGTAGTAGTAGTACTAGTAGCTCTAGTACTATAGCCCGCGGCAGCGATCCGTAGTACTACTACTATACTAGCGACTATAGTACTACTACTACTACTACTACTACTAGTACTAGTACTAGTAGAATGTAAGATTTACTGTTACAGAGCCGTTTTAGGCTACAAACCCACAGTCTAAGAGCTTTGACATGGCTGACGTCGATCGTTTACTGCATGATCTGCACCGACTGGTTTGCTCAGATCATGTTTCTAGATATTACAGAGAACCCTGAAGGATGAAAATTGAGTTTCTCTTTCCAAAGTATATTGCTCAGATGCACTTTGCTGCAACCCATCTCGTAAATAAGATTGCTGCCATGACAGATGAAGTGACTTTTAATGGTTCTACTGCTGACGAAAACTTCCATTGCGAATGGCGGAATGATTCAGTCAAACAACGTTTCTTTACTATAGGAATGAATGCAGAACGGTTTATCTGTAGAAGGATTCTTCTCTGATTGAGATGCAGTCAGCATAGACTAAGATGATTAAAGTGCTGTCTAAAGTCCATCGATTAGCATTAATACTGGTACGCTGAGATAACTTAAGCAATAATATTAACTGGGTGATCACAGAATTGGCATTTTTTGAATGAGAATGATATGCAGCAACATTTGAACGAATTTATAACAAATCCTTTAAGATGCACATTCCACAATCCACTACCAATACGTTCTTAGCATCCCGATCAGCGAAGATTGGGTATCGCCATCTGGTACAAGCGCTAGCATGTGGCAAAAGATAACAGTTTTCCAGGGTGTTCAACAATTTCACAATGGTTTTACCTGGACTAGATTGACTTGGTTTAGACGTGATGCGGCCATGATGACGAGGCGCGCCGAGGATTGACACTTTGTGTCTTCCAATCACAGCCTACGTCGCACCAGTCTTATATATTTTTAAAGATGGGGACCCATTGGACCACCAAATTGCCGATCTCAGGATCTAAGATAACACGCTGTTTAGCGCACTGCGCTACGTCCTTCTGTTGCATTTTCGCATCTCCGCAATCAGAATAAGCCCCGCCTTCTTCGTTGATGGACATGAATGGGGGGCGTCAACGGCATGACCCGTTACTGCGTGTAGGTGTTTGGCGAGACTGTTTGCTTTTCGTAAATAATGAAAAGCCCGGCCGATGCATTTCGCATCAGTGGACAAATTCGGCATTTTTACCCGCTTTCGGAAGTGAACGAGTGCGTCATTCATTGAACATTTAAGTTTTTCTTAAAATTAAATAATTCCGAAAATCCCTAACCGCGCTACTCAATTGTTTTAGCCAATGAACGTAGCTGTGTGTGTGACGTCTTGCCCGCGCGCTTTATGCTTGGCTTAGCGGGCCTCGAAATGGATATCGGAGGCAGGCACCTCGCAACATGCGTGTTTGTTTACATATATAGCTTTGTGACATCAGCATATGCGGTGTCGGGAGTTCTGCGATAATAACCTCAGAATTTCTCAGAATTTCTCAAGATGCATGGAACATTTTACCAATTAGTGGTGTCAGTTATGTCACAGTAAGTACTAACCGTATATGTTTCACATACGTTCACCTATTTTGCACACAGGCGGTCTAACATTGTGTGAATATTTATTTTTCTTCAGACGTTCCAAGTGCCTGTGCTTTCAACAGTCTTGTACAACAATGCACGTGCGTCAAGAGCCACAAACTCAACACAATTTCATCTCTGTTATTGTTTACGCCTGAATGCGTGATTTATCAGGGAGGGGGTGCATGTAAGAGGGAGACATTTTCTTTGGGGTTTCCGAAAAACACAATTCCACTTGACACTTTCATGGGCCATTTCAATTGGAAGCTCTGCATAATGGACCCCCAACAAGCCCTTTGACTGACAAGAAATTCAAAGGTTTGTATATTGCTTTTATTCAGCCGCGGATAGTTCTGATTTAGAACAAAGTCTTCATTGTTATCTTCTAAAACTACAGACCATCCGCTGACCACTATGGAGACGTGCACCGGGCCTCGAATTTGGCGCACGTCTCCACTGCGGACAGTGCTTCATACTTGAACATCCACACGGTCGCGTGCGCATATCCTGCGGAACTGCGAGTCTCATCCGCGTGCAGCGCTCAGGATCAACAGCAAAGCTGTGCCACGCAATCTTGTATCATGTCTCTATGGATTTATTCATATGTATTATCCAGGTATCAGGACAAATACCCCCGGACAATTACCCCCGGACATTTACCCCCCGGACATTTACCCCCCATGCCATTCACCCCCCGGACAATTAGTTATTACCCCCCGGAAAATCACCCCCGGACAATTACCCCCTGGACATTTACCCCCCGGAATTGATAGACTCCTGATATATATATATACTAGCTGTGGGTACCATCGTGCTACTAATTCATACTACTATACTAATAATGGG
>NW_014577871.1:52118-69695 GCF_000485595.1 Priapulus caudatus | reverse complement strand
TAGTTTGCTGCAAGACGTGCTGGCAGGAGTGAGAGAGAGATGAGAGAGGAATTTACATATAGTGGCATTGCTTTGCCTACTGGCGTGCGGCGGCAACGTCGCGCTGGGCAAAATTCACCGGTCCGTAGATCGGCATTGGTGCTGATGGCTGCAATACCAAATTACTCACACAATGCAAGAGATACCAACCACCGGGATTTGGTTAGGCTGACTAGAGGAAGTATACATGCTACACAGACAACCACAGCTAAGTTGTATTTGCGATGTGCAAGATGCTTTATACTCTAGGTTAGATCGAGGATCTATTGACTGTGCTGTCGATCGCTAAGTTTGTCGAAGCTTTGAAATGTTAAATGCTAGACTTTAGTTGGAAAAGGCATTGAGATTATAATCTTCTACATCGCTATTAACAACGCCTGTAGCTTTGGAGTTTATTCGTCGGACTCCTTCGGTGTTGATAGTTAATAACGGATATGAAACTTGCTGAAAGCTGCTGAGCCAACGATCGCGGCCCGGTACTGGTGAGGTAGGCGACTGACCCTTAGCTTGAAATTTCATAGGCTACGATTCGAAACGGCAAAACAGCTATCAAGTCTGAAATGAAACCAAAAATTTTTTCAACAGAAATTCTTTTATGTGAAGACCCCCATCCCCACACGGTATAAATGCCATACCCAGGATATTATTTACCTTTATCTTTACCAATTATCAAATAACAAAAGGGATGTTTGTGAATCCCATCCGAGATGAAATTTTTGATGTCTTTAAGGTACCTTGTTAGTAAAGTCTCGCGAACGTTACCATGTTTATCCTCTGTTTACATAGACGGTCGTGGACGACCAACACTTGGGCTGACCATACTATTTACATAAATATGGGGCAATGAAGATCTACGACCATTAGCCTCGCAGACTCTGATATTTACCCACCACAGCAATTTCTGTGACGCTCTTGAGTATACTCTGACACCGTAATACTTAGTCCAGCGACGCGATGGCTACAATCGCAATACTATGTGGATTCCACTCCTCAGGATGGCTTTACTCCACATCTAGTCAGTTAGTGATATTGCAACTCGAGTATATTGCTTCGCGTATCATAAACTCGGTGGCAAACCACAGAAACTTCGCTCTCGATTATTCATACAGGCGCATTGGCATATACTTGTGCACAGAAAAGCCGTCTATTACTCACCGTCACGTACGACTATGCTAAGTCATACTTACTTTCCTTCTAACATCATTCGTTGTTGAGTACCTAATAGGTGTCGTTACGCGTAGCCATAACTTTGAGCGGCTTAGGGTTAGGGTTAGAGTTAAGCGGTTTTTGCATATTCCTTGATATCGGAGTCGCTGTGCATCAGTTGATGTGGATTACGACAGAAATCTGTCTGCATCACTTCGCTGTATTTTAAGGTGCCTTAAAGCTGATTTGCGCACTAGCGATAGTAGTCATCTACTTGACTAGTTACTAGTCTACTAGTATCGTAGGTTTTAGTAGAATGTAAGATTTACTGTTACAGAGCCGTTTTAGGCTACAAACCCACAGTCTAAGAGCTTTGACATGGCTGACGTCGATCGTTTACTGCATGTGTTCAACTGCCGGTGTAATTTAGTAACTTACGACGTCAATAAGATGTGATGAAGCGTGATGTGCTACACAACACAGACAAGGAACAGCGAAGACCAACTCACAACACTTCACAGACCTGTACTCACTACTCACTGTTTGTGTGTGTGTTCATGTATTCTTGTTCTCGTTGTATAATCGCCGGATCGGAAATGAGAAATTTGTGTTCGCACAGCACCATCTAGTGGCGAGAAACGACGCGAATAAAATTGCAAAAGGCACCGAATATGAACTCAACGCTCATTGGCTGGAAACAGACATTCGGTAGCGATGAATCATCGCCTGTTTGACCACGTGTGCAGCGGTGAGATCATCACATGCCACAGCTCTATATTTTCGTAGTACGTCGAGCAGTCGTCAGCAGTGAGTTTCGTCAGGTACATTGTCGCGTGTTCTGATATATTTTATTCGGTGTGTTTGTGCTGTGCATAGAGTTTCGGCGATCAGTGACTAACGCTGAGAAAGTACATTGGGGGAGCCTATTGAGAGTATTCCGTGGATATTTTCGGTGCTTAAGCGCGCAATTTCAGAAGTAACCGTGGATTGATTCGTAGCGATGGATAGATGCCGCTTCTTGCCATGCGACGTGTTCGTACATGTCCATGCGTAGTTGGCACAAACAGCTATTCGATATATTCACGATGGCATGCTTTCCACTGTGTATTCGGGAACAAAAAGATGACGGCAGTCAAGAGGAAAACACCGATTCCCGGTTTTATGCTGTGGTCGAATTCCTAAAAAACCTTTTCGAACTCAGTTACGTGACAAAACCGGCCAGATCGACAAACGAATTCGGGAGTTCAAACCTGCGCAGGAATGAACCGACGTGCAATGTATTTACAGTAGAACAGAACCATCGAGCAAAACCTAGAGTGAGAAAACAAGTCTCCTTCGATCTTAGTGAGAGCAGACCCACGGGACCTACGGTGACCGATCGCAGTGTGTTGTCGTGTAAACAGTCCGGCGTTACCGTGGCAACCAGGCATCAGCATCCCAAGATGTTCTGCATCTCGTGCGGCAGTAGGAAATCGAAGGCGTGCGCATGCCATGTGCACAATACGAGGTTTGTGTTGTTGTTGATGCATATGTGCCTATACTTGCCGGGGTCAAAGCATGATCGAGTGATCGGCAGTATTTCAAGAACAACGGTGAAATATGCTAATTATGCTATTATCGATTTCTGGCTATAATATACTGTGTAGATATGTCAGTGTTGTACTTTGCTATGCCAACCTGTTGCAGAACGAAAGGTTTCATAGGTAGAGAGCTGAATGCGTGAATGTAATAAACTGCGTTATTATCAACCTTGACAGCATTAATTGTGTACACCATGCTAATAGTAATATTACACTGCTAGCTTTGCTCCCTTTGCTCCCATTACAAGAAGCTTACTGTAGGCACCTTACACAAGAGGCTTACTGTAGCGGGAGCGAAGGGGCTTCACCGGTAGAGCTAGATTCTACCACAACAGTATCATAATTGTTATAATAGTTTTAGAGGGGTTCTTAGCAGCTTTAGGTTTACTAACTTTTACCACTCACACGTTCCATGTCTATAAATAATTGCCACGTGTTGTCTTTGCAGTACAACACAAGTGGCACATACTAACAGTGACATAGGTGCCATCCTGGAAGATGTCCTCGTGCATGCTAAACAGCAAGGAAGAGTGACATGTGGCATATATCCTGCTGCCAAAGTTCTTGAATTGTAAGTAATAGTACCGGGTAGTACTAGTAGGTTGGAAGCACCGTGTGGTAACAATTCCCTTCTTATCAATCTAATACTACGTATACTTAGCGCCAAGAAACGGTCTTGCTAATCACTTTGTACAATACAATTGTATAGACAATCAGTCGCACAGCCTCATCAGTATACTCTTGATACTACGTATTAGCAAAGACACATTGTAATTATGCATTGTTGAATTTGTTGTCATCCGCTACAGAGGCACTCAGAGAGATGGCAAAACTTTCCCTCAAATATTATCATTTATTCTCATATAGATATTGAATAATTGCACAGATTGTATATAGCTTTTAAGTGCGTGCATGCCTGCTGCGTGCGTGCGTGCGTAAGTATAAGTGTTGGTACTTTCGTTTTTACAGGGAGCCAAACTCTGTGATGCTTGTAATTTTGCCACGAAGCCGGTTTAGCGACGTATCTCTGCATATTCATTACACACTGATAGAGGCCTTTTGTTGGGAGAGCAACCTACGTCTGCTCATGGTAAGTTTGATTTGGATCTACTTCATATTTAGATTTGCACGGTTTTGGCATATCTTAAATTTAGTAGCAGATTTAGCAATAATTGCATGTGAATGGTCTAAAAAATCGAATATCATCTTGGCATTGCTTATTCTCTAAATATGATTTCATGAATTTGCATTTTGGTTCATAATTATTTTGTTTCTTGTAAAAATTCAGGTACACACAAGTACCATCCCTACCCCAAAACTTTCACTGGGATAAATGGTACCAAATAAATGTCAGGTACACAGTGATGAAACATCTTTGTGACCACAGTGGGTGTGTAACATTTTGCTGTACAAATGGGAATGTAAACATCGTTACATCATGCGTATCATGCATTCACGTAATGTTTGCACACACCTTTATTATTTATGAAGAACTGCATTCACGAGTATTGTAGCATTCCCAATGGAATTTTACCACCCTCATTCACGGTTATTGTTGCATTCCCAGTGGAATTTTACCACCCTCATTCATGAGTATTGTAGTATTCCCAGTGGAATTTTACCACCCTCATTCACGAGTATTGTAGTATTCCCAGTGGAATTTTACCACCCTCGAGCTCGATAAAAATCCCCTATCACGCAAAATATTCCACACCACTTCGTAAGTTCCCATTACTTTGGAGGTGTGTCGAAATTGAATGGCGCACGTGCGTGCATGGCTGTTGCGCTGGAATGTAAAAAAAATGTTGCAATAGGTAAGTAACCCGCAACAAACATGCACCTGCTTTAGTTGCGCAACCTTTAGAGCGTGTATGCGGTGGCCTGTACTCTGTACCAATGTCCTTGTATACATGTCACTGACACAGTCCTGCTGGCAGCTATTCACAAGCAGGACTTTCACCCAGCTGTTGGCTATTATCTTGCTATTATGTAGCAGGCAGTATAGACAGCGCTATGTGTTGATAAAATAACGTGTTTCAGTATATATATTTCTACATGAAAGACGTGCAATGAGCATTTTTAGAGCTCTCTGAACATTATTGCACTATTATCACAATATTGAAGCTTTTGTAGACTATCACAGTTTACTTGATTGATTAGAGTTACTCGAGTAACTAAAGAGTGATGCGAATAATGTGTGAACATGATATGATGATAAATAAAAGGTGATTTAATAATGTCAAATGTGCCACAAAAATTTCAGTGATATAATACAGGTAAACTCGGGAAATAACAGCTCATGAAATTGTGTTGTGGGCGATATTGCACACGCATACACGCATCGATATGTTCTTTTAGGTTGACAGTGCTGAGAAGCTGTCCAAAATGCTGGAGGATGTACCAGAAGTACTTCTAAGTCCTGTTGGAGAAGTCGATAAACACACATGTGCCACAGAAGAGCAGGACTACAACTGTGTACTTGTCCAGGTAAGAAAGTAACAAGTGCAAAACTACCGCACATTCGCAGTACGTTGAATGTAGATATTATCAAGATTTGATCATGAATATGACATGTAGTACTGTTAAGGTTATACTGTCATTATCATTCATGGTATGTAAGCACACAGGCATTTTCTGTTTACAAACAACACATAAAAGCATATATGGATGAGTGAAATGACAGTGAGTGGAAGTTCACTAGCACTATTCATTTGATACATTCAATCAGAAGTAGATAACAGGGACTACTACACCCTAGGGCCCTATTATCTACTTCTGATTCAATCAAACTGCACATTGAACTCAAATGTTTGCTATTGCAGTATCCGTGTGGATGGAACAACAGTTCACACAGTGAGGACAAGCTAATAGAATATTGCAAAAACATCTACGACCTGTACCATCAACCGATTATAGAACTTCCGGGATGATAAGGTTTGTCGAGAGATCCCTTCCTCGAACGAGTACCTTCCCGTTTCAATGGTACCATGGACGCACGCATTCCAGAAAAATTTTCTGTGAAAGGACGCGTTCAAAACGATGCTCCGCACGTGATGTGGACTCCGTAGACATGAGGTAGCGAGACGAGACGTGTACGTCATCGTCACGCGAAGGAATGGCCTTGAAGTGTGCTGATCACCCCCTCCGTGGAACAGCTAGAGTTTGGAAAGGCACGAGACTGCGAGTTGAGTCTGGCCATTGTGTGACGTATGGAGTCGCAGCGGATGATGATTGTGCAGCTACACAGGAAGTCGCCAGTATGTATGCTGGTGAGGATTAGATTACGCGATGCGGCTATATTATGCAGGCTTTCCTATCCTGTACCTGCCCAATGCCGTTCACCATGTTAATGATGTTATTGGTTCTGGTGCATTTAGATAAATGGCTCCGGTTTTTGCAATCAAATGAGCCAGCAGTTGCATATATGAGAAAGGTAAATGTTATTTAATAAGGTTAATTTGTGAGAGCCACGCAGCTAACATTACGTCTAACACGGATTTTCCAGTGAACATTTGCTCGCGTGTTATTTTATGGTGTCGTAAAACATCACTCGCTGGCGAAAGTGGCGTTAGAGGATTGAAATAGTGCAATTGTTAATGTAGGATGAATTTGATGCCATTATTGCATACAATTTGCATACAAGATCAAGTGCAACACCTCTTAAATATGATGACAAGTTAAAAGTGTATATATCATGTGAATGACTCAGAGAGTGGATTTATTGATCAAGCAGTGATGCTGCTGCTGCCACAATGATGATGTCACAATTGACAATGTTATTGTTCATGATGGTGATAACGTTGTTGTTGATGGTGATGATGATGATGTTGTTGTTGACGATGATGATGATTATGATGGTGATTATTGTCAGCATCATCATCATGGTTGTGGCGTTGGTGCGTTGTGCGTTTCAGGAACGATTGCCATTCCACTATGTATCCGAACTTTGGAACTTGTTTGTGCACACAACACGGGGTTGTAACCGGTAAACTTATTCACAACTACTGACCTTTATATTACCGGTACATTCAGCTACCGGTCGTGTTGACATTTAAGAGCTAATGCCGCCTACGAGCGCATCCTATGTTGAGAGCGTGCGGGGACAGTCTAACCGTAAATAGATCGGTAGCAGCTAGCGTTGCTGAGTCATCGGTGATGCTGCTGCTGCGGCTGCTGCGCTTGACAGAGGGGGGATGAGTATGAGGAATTTCCTGGAAAAAGCTGGTCGAGGCCCGGGAAATCAATACGCTAAACTTACCCAGAAAGCAGCTGTTGGAAACGAAGAAAGAAAACTGTATTTCGAGAAGTCGAAGTAACTAAGACCGCCATATACGGACGTGGGTGATAGTCAGAACTGGTGATTTGCAGTACATATAGATTTCACTGCTGATAGGCACCAGGATATCGGAATGGTGATAAAATATCTGGAATGGTGATAGTGTTCATTCATGGTGGGCATTTTATGGACAGGCTGCAGGGTTCATAGCGGGAAGATCTTGTGTGACTAACTGACTATGCCATTAAATTGTATTTTCACGAGGAAGGCACGTATAAACTTGGTAAATGCGTACATGCAACAATGCATCCGACAAGTCGAGATAGCACTACCTTCCATGTGCCCCAGCTATTGGAGCGAGTTTTTATGGCTTCCTAAACCTACCTAAAACGCCACTGAGTTGCATTAGTTGGCAGCAGTGTCATTTGCAAAACTGTTCACTGGACTGTTGGTGTGTGTCTGTTACAAGGATCGTTTGCCAATGCCAGTGCCTGCCAGTGGCTTCATGTAATGAAATGTTCAATTGCGTTGTACATAACTTCCAATACATTGTTATACACGGGTGCATTTGATATTTTAATTATGAAGGGCATGCGTGAGCACTTTGTAACAAAATCTACCCAAATATGTTGTTCTTTTGTGCACTTGCTTGCCACTTCCAGTGCTGCGGAATTGAACACAGAAATAGCACACAGTGCTATTTAAATGATATTATGTTATAATATATTATGTATGATGTTCGGATTAGTTTCTGATCTTTCTTATAGTGAGTGTATGTAGTAGTTAGTAGTTACCATTGTAAACCAGAGCATGTACTCATAATTCTTCAATTGTTGAAATGAAAATGAAATATTAACGTTTTACTTTTATACAGGGAAAATGTAAAATAGGGTATATGATATGAAAATAAATGGTCTCAGATCTCATGGACAGTTCATTATTTGTGTTACCATTGCCTTATTTGTTCATTGTTTGACTGCAACGTGGAAACTTTTAGGAAATCATTACCTACTTTAACGTGCATTTTCTTCGTTTTTTTGGGTCCACATGGCTTCATCAGATTTTGCACAAAATGACTTACAACACGAACCATTCAAAAACTCTGTAAGCACACCAGTAGAAATCCACACCATCAAAAACAACAACAAATTAGATGGCAAAACCTTTATTTTATACAATGTTTTAGCAGTTACACGGACCTAGAATGAAACGAATGGACCAGCATTTCCTTCTCTTTTCGTTGCATATCTGCCCATGTCGTGTCTGTTACGAAGCGGATACGGCTTTGAATAGAAACTGTGGCCGGATTATAGCAAAGGCACTACCGCGCTCAGCTTATGAGAACGAGAAACTTGTCAAATACATAGTACTGGAAATAGCATTTAGGCTACTAAACGGTAATAATGTAATAACTAATTTAAAACGACTGTTGGCACCTTACGTATGGCTTAAAATTACAGTTGACACTCAACATGATTTCCTTCCAGCTAACAGCTTGGACCTGCTAATTAGCTTCTTCTGCCAATAAAAATAAAAAAATGAGGTAGAAGCACAACTAAAATTTCTATGCTCGTGAGCTCCGTTTTCTCCATAAAATCATTTTTCCTTAACCTTCACACATACCCATGCGTTCAATTTGGCGACTACTGCTAGTAGTAGAAAGTGAATGTTCACATTGCACCGATGACAAACTTGCTGCACAACCAGGAAAATTTGGCAGATTGCCAGCTAAGCACATCGCCATTCGCGATCTAAGGGTGACCAATAAGGTGGCGATTCTATTCTACGTATCCTAATTCTTACAACCAAACAAGCATTTCACAACTGCACACACACATACGAACAACTACCGATAAAACGTGCATGGATACTTTTTGCTTAAATACGACACAACAACATAAAAGCTTTCCACTAACAAAATAGGAAATTGGTGAAATATACCCCTACGATCAATCTATAATACCATACCATAAAGAAATACAGTCATGGAATATTCAAGGAGACAACCCCCAACAACCAAAAGAGAGGATTTCTCAGCCTTGTCTAATTGCTAGTTTGATGGCATCACACACACACACACACACACACACACACACACCTGCTACATTTGCCTGCAATGGAACTTGGCAACAGCGGCTAGGCAGTGGTGTGACGTGGACACACCCCCGTAACGACGCGTGTCACATTTAATTCAATTACAAATGAAAAAAAAGCACTACAGGTGAATACTTTGTAGTGACACTCACTGAGCAAAACGCCGAGAGAAAAACGTTGCCAGTCAACCGTTCCGCACCCGCTGAACTGAAAATGACTAGCATTACGCCGAGAGATCAAGCGCGCAAAATCCAATTCAGTTTTGATGAGCACGTTGCGATGGAGTTTTTACCACGGCCATGCTCATAGTGAAGCCAAGGATCGTTCGGACGGCACAAGATTACACGTGTTACAGGTCTAAAGGTCACGCAGCTGCATAAATATAAGGACACTCTAAAAACATGCTCGGCCTAGTACGCACGATTGTCTCTGTTAAGGCTTGGTGAAAAGAAAAAATACTTTGACGCTAGCGGCGCATTAAGCGACCGCCCGCGCAGCCTGATTATCTAAATATATCATCTTCATCATTCAAAAAACAATTACTTAATCGTTGAGCAATTGATATGTGGCATGTGATAAAAAAATTTAAATAAAAATGGAAAGGGCAAAAAACCATCGACTCTCAAGATTTTCAGATGGTATTCTATCCTACGAATTTTCAGCTAGTTAAACTCCTTTCGTAATGTACTAGCAAAACCTCGCTGTCATCATCATTCAGCTACGTGATTCTGTTAGCAATGTCTTCTATTCACATTCTACATATCAAGCTCAAGTTTGACACGTATTTCTACCAGTATACATATTTGGCAGCTCGTTGATGCACACATTACACTTAGGACGTAAACAGTGCAAAGTAAAAATGCAACCCCCCCTTTAAACTTACTAACGCGCGAGCAAATGCATCGACCGCGCATGGTAGCTGGACAATTCTGTTTAGATTGCTTCTATAGGACGCATTTGTTCAACCATAGCTCTCACCATTGCAAATGCGCGCACTTGCCAAATTCATTCAGTGCGATTTTGTTTAATGTGACAACCAGGACTCCGTGAAAGTTTAGTCAGGAATGCTGGCACGTATGCCATGCACCCACTACAACGCGACGACAGTGAGAGAACAGTGTTTGACAACACACAGCTGATGCTAAACAGACTAGATTTACATTATCTCAGGCACAGTTTGTGGTATTACAGACAACAGCATTGCCAGTACACATATAAACAAGCTGAAATCAATCACGCAAAAACTATTATAAAGCCGACATAATAATGATAGAGGTTTGGTTTTGCGGATACATTCATCATCACTGTTCATCAGGTTTCATTTTAACATGCCTGATTTATCATATTCTTGACAATTAGATATGATTTTGACACAACCAGATAGTGAAGATAGAAAGAAGCAACAAAGATATGCCAATTGCTTACCATTACATTTCGTGATGTCAGTTTTACGCTCGAGAATAATTTCCAACAATGACAAGGTAGTTGCACTGTGACAGCCATTAACCATGAAAACACGACACTGTGAAACGAATCGAGTATGATTTAATCATGCTCACAGCCGAACCTCAAACAACCAATGATGCCATCTTGCATATATCATTGCCATTGGCATCGTCACGACCTTCAAAAATATTTGCGTTACCAATAATGTTCACACGAGTAGATTTGCAGCGTGGCCACCGTTGCAACGAGTCTAGCATCTGTCATTATAATACTGTGCAGGAGCTCTTTTCCTTGAAGGGGTTTGCTTTGTCAGTCGCGAATCCCACCAGAAGAACATCCTCATTCCTGCAGAATGACAATTTATTTCATTTTGTTCCGTTTCGTTGTTTGGGACGTGATTGGGTGCGATAGCAGGAAAATGGCAACTTTAATATGAATGCGCTACGGCATTATGTATTGAAACCTCCCAGATTAAATGCGGTCAAAGAGGGGCAATAGGTAAAACAGCTCACCTAGTATAAAAATTGTAAATACGTAAAATTTTATAGTAATGTCAGGGCAAAGATCATTTGCTTCTAGTAAGCTAATTATGCCACAATGCTGTATCAGCTGTGGTAGGAGATAAATCTAATAAAAACTTACAGCAGCATGCTTATCTGTATAACATGTTACATTACACTATGAATTAGAAAGTCGTAGAAAATACGGACTAAACACGGAAATGTTCCAAATCGCAAAATACGGACAGCTACGAAAAATTACCCAGCTAATTAGTCCGTAGCAAAATATACGGACTCCTACGAAATGTATACGGACTGCCAATTAACTCTGCCTGATATCGGCGAGTCCGTGATTATTACGTAAAAACTTCGAAAATTTGCTAGCCAGCGTGGCGCCCGCAGACCAGCAGCGCGAGCTTTTGATGCAGCAGAATGATAACAGGTGCTGATAGCTCGGGCTATTTACCATCGCTTGCTGCATTAACAGGCAGCGTGGCAGTACTCACGCCCGGGCGTGGGCGCACGGCATCTGGAACCATCTACTAGTGGAGCGACGCAACGACTCGCACGCTGGCTGGTCGGTAGTATTAGGTGCGTTTTAAAACATTTCCGTGTTTAGTCCGTCAGACGCAAAACAAAATTTGACATAAAAACTTGGCAAACACCTTCCTTTCCTTTATACTCAAGATTTAGAATCTGGAAGGACGATACGATATCGTGAAGCAACGTGGGCTACTGAAACCGGTTAGGAACACCAAACCAAGAGGAGATGTGTTTTCACCTGTGGTCTTCACAGTATTTCTTTAGATCCTCGATGCATGCGGACAGGGGCTGCCTGCGAACTCCGGCCTCCCTTCTCAGCTGCTCCACCAGCTTTCTCTGATTGGCTACGTTCGACATCTACAGTGATGTGCAGACGATATATGGGTCAGTCGCCACGACGTTTGCAAATGCATACTTGCTGAGACAACGTAATGAGGATGTGCATGCTTACGGGCATGAAAGTTGCAAAGGCGATATTTTCCAAACGTACCCAAAATAAACATTTCCTCAAGAAGCAGACGACCCAGCACAATTTCGCCCTATTTCCACAAAACAGATGCCTTTACAGTAACATTAACGATCATCCTTTCGTGAGCCAAAGCAGTAGAAAACTACAATTTCTGAATTACAAACACTGCAAGCACTCAAACATACATGTATAAACCTCGAAACGCACTCTGCATGCCTACTGGCTATCTCATCGGCATATATTTTTGATGTTGTTGACATAAGTGTTAAAAGATAAAGTTAAATAGATGTAAAAATCATGTACAGAAAATAACATCACTCATTGGCATAACACACATATATAATAACTTCTATATATGTATACATAATAGATAATGCTTAGGTGACTAAGCACTACCTATTACACCTGCATACAAAAATTACGTCACTAACTTCCAGTAACTTACCTTGGTGCAGACACACTACGCTTCCAAGCGTTCTCTCTCGGCTCGTGATCTTTGGGCAAACTTGGTGAACGTCACTCCGTCGACTCTCACAACCTGCAAGCGAAAAACACGTACTTAAGCAAACAGGCCTGCAGCGCAGCTTTTAAAAATTCAGGCGTCATTGATTATTACAGTATATAAATGAAAAGGAACGTGCGTCATACCTTCATGAAGTAAACACTAATAAGCATGACCAACATGTAACGAAATTCTCGTACGTAAGATCTATCAATACTCGTACACTCTGAAAGGAAGCCACGCATGTGGATGACTATGGATGCTATTTATAATTGGCCTCCAAATTTGCATCAAGGGAACAATGCTAATGATCCTCGTTGGTTCAGTTAGGCAATTTTTTTGATAAAGAGAGATGTCTTAGGTTCATTATGTGGCAGTACCATTAGTGCACAAACATGCCATACATAATTAACATTCTCTGCTTTATTGAAATTCATATGAACGTATAACTACCGAGAGTATGTTTCACAATTATTCAACTGGAACCTTATTAATATTGCTAGAAGTGGGTCGAAATAACCATATTTCCACTTTTCTAGATCTGCTGCCTGAAAGTATCTGTGCAGTTTTTAAACATACATTTCTGGTGAACAAGTTTGAACAAAAAGTTGTATCACCAATTCATTCAGTATTTTGCTGTTTGTTTAAATGTGCTAACGTTTTCTGAACCTTGGTGAAGGCACTCACTAGTGCAAGACAGAGCACAAACCAGTGGCTACACATAGCTGTTAAATGCACTTCACTCACTATTCATTTTACATGGAGAACCGAAAACCCATATGGAAAAGGATATTTTAGAGCTCTGTCACTTCAAGATAGGAACCAGTATTTTTTCTCTTTGCTCGTGCGGCTCTCTTTGCGTAATTTGTTTCTTAAAGCCATATCTACGAGAATTATGTAGTGTTTTCCCCCACTTTTATGACTGTTTAATCACCTACTGTTATTGCTTGAGTAATAGCGACTGTCTAGAGTAACGATGAAATGTATTAGAACCTTCGTATTCACCGAAACATGTAAGTTCGATTACCAGTGACCCTTTTCTTGTAATCTGGGACCAGTTAGTAGTGCTACTAGCGCCAGCTGTCGCCCATAGACTTACACATCTCTCGCAAAACCTTTTTGTATCTCGCTTGAAATGAACAAATTACAAGTTGACACATTTAACAAATCTCGCGACTCGATGTTATTTTCCTTGTGTTACGATGTGTTCATATCCAATTTTCTATGCTATTTATAACTGCATAAAAATCTTAGTGTTTTTCAAGTTAGTGTAATCAGTGATATATATATCTGCTGTGAGGTGAGACTATATTTTGCAATTTTTTTTGGATCGAGCGTTTCTGACCACGGTTACGCTTGCGACAACATTTTTACATTAAGGTTGAACCTTGGCCCTTGATGCAATTCAAGTTGAGTAGTTAATTAGTGTGAAAAATATCTTTCAAATTTACATAAAACTGATACTAGGGTTGAACAAAATTTTAAATTACAATCTGTTACACTGGGACTTTATTGCCACTCAGAAGTGGTGTCTGTTTAGTTCTCATCACTCAAGCACTTCAAGTACGAACACATAGGACTGCTAAAGGTCTTCTACCTTAGATGCAATAACATAATCTACTAGATTATATAGCCAGACAATATCATTATCATGTGAGCAGATCTATCAAGACGGACACAACGTATCATATTATATAACAAGTGCCGCAGTGCGACAGGGCTCATCTGGTGTCTGGTGTTCTGCTGATAAATTCATTTGTGCATAGCAAGACGTCTTATACATAAGTCTTCTTTATTCTTGTTTGACTTTCGTAGCCAATTCGAACAAATATATCAGCTACACTTTCGCACCCACCTAATCTCTAAGCATTGCAGACACATGTGCATTGCAGGTTGGCAGGCAACAATTATGATTAGAAGCGTGCCAGCCATGGGCTGCCCCGTGTTTTTGCCTACCCATGGGAGCATTCACTGATTCAGCCTTCAGGGTGCTATAGACAGACTGCTTTAGAAAATATTATGATTTAAGGAGCGTAAACCTTGTTCAACAAACATTTGCCTTTGCAATTAAACTGTGCAACTGTAGCCTCACATTCACACAGGTATGGGCTCTAATAATAGCAAAAGCAGTTCAATCCTTTGTTAACAGTCAACAAATCAATGTTTAACCCTCTTCTTGAGGGTCAAAAGGTTATCCGACACTTACTCTTCGTATTTCAGCGGAAAGTACATTTCATGGTCCTTTCAATAAAGCCATAAAAATGGTAGGTCTCCGCTGAAACAAAAAAGTTTTCCAATCGCTCCGTCAGACCATGTCCTCAGAAAATGTCTAAAATCTGCCCTGTGCCCCATTGACCTTTGACCTCCAATTTCAGCACAGTGATGGCTTTTCCTACCATGATGCTATACACCGACTATCACGAGCCTAGGTCGAGCCGTTTAGATTTGTGCCGCAATTCTGCATTTCCTCCCTATACCTTAAGTTAAGGAGGGAATGTTCCACCTTCTTTTACACCCCTTGACCTTTGACCACCAGCTTCAACATCCCAACTCGTATTCTGATTACCCCACCCCCCCACGTCCCAACTTTCGAATCCGTACGTCTAGCCATTTAGAATTGTGCCCAACTGTTGACAAGACGCACGCACGGATGCACGCACGCACAGACAATCATGCGATTCTACAAGCTGCATCTGACTACGTCAGATGAGCTAAAAATAAAACTCGAAACGCGATTACTAACTTGAAAGCATACAACACCATAAAGAGCAACGCGGAACACCCGATTGGTCAAAGCATCACATTTACTGCTTTTGCAATTTGCATCACTTTTACTGCAGCTCCTTAGTCTGCTAAATGGTGGGAACCATTCAGCCGGTGGGGTTGTAGTTGTACATAAATTCTTTATAATTTTACAATTTACCTTTGTTACATAAAAAACTGCACTCCATACGTCTTTTAAAATTGCTGTTTACTTTTCAATCAACTTCGAAATTTTTTGCTTTCACGGGGTGCGAAATTCACCCTCTTTATCTGGTACTCATACAAACTACTAGATTTTGTAATCTGGACCCGGTTCCACAGATGTGGATTAACTCTTAACTCCGAGTTAAAAGTTAACTCACAGTTAAATTCCATTCCACAGTCGTGGATTAACTTTAACTCTGAGTTAAATATGCCCAACTCTGAGTTAAAATTTAACTCTGGTATGCACCTAGATTAAACTCTTAACTCAGGGTTAAAAATCAAGTTGTACATTCGATTTAGTTATAGATAGTCTTCGGTATGATCCTTTAGACTTTGAAGACTATATTCTACAAGGTTAGTTTAGCTCTAGGATACTAGTACTAGAGCTAATTAGTTAATCTAGTACTGGCCTGTGTCCGATCCCCCGCGGGCGCTGGAACATACGGTGTTTGTTTACGTTTGTTGTACATTGGTCGGCCATTGATGGCGTACCAACACTTATCCCTGCATCCGTACTGTGATAATACGGGAAAATGTACGATTTTTAGCTATTTCGCAATAGCTGCATGCGTCGTGCTAATGACGCGAACGTCGAGAGTTCAATCCCTGCATTGGCAAAATATTTTCCGTCATTTATTTATCGCTGCCGGTTTTCATTATAACGTTTTTTCATTACACCTTCTACCATGTTTGTGCGTCTATCATGCATCTATCATGTTCGTCTGTTCTAACTACGTGGAATTATGGGATACTAACTCTGAGTTAAAACATTTAACTCTGAGTTACTTAACTCAGGATTTAATTCATGTTTATGGAACCCAAATTTAACTCGGAGTTTACTAACTCAGAGTTAGTGAGTTTAACTCCGAGTCAGCCTTAACTCAGGGTTAAAGTTAATCCACGACTGTGGAACCGGGTCCTGGTCATTCGTGAGCAATTCTGATAGTTTAGAATTATAGGTTCATCGTAAATATCCATGTTATTCATCAATGCGTTGCGCAGTGTCCATGATAACAAATATTAGTTTCAAGTATTCCTGATAATTAGTTGTTCAATTTGTTTTCGAGTTATAATAACTTACAGAAAAAAGAAATGATTTAAATTATTAAGTTTTGTTGTTTGTGTTAGTGAAAATCTGACAGTGCTATGTAAAGTTCATGAATGCTGGCATTCCAGTAATCTGCCGGACTAGTTGCTACTGTAACTTATGAGTGTCTGTGATTAAATCTGGCAGTATAGGACTAACGGACTACTGATTTCGAACCCTGCTTTCACCTCAAGAAAACATATGAACCTTCTGAGGTATCACTTTTAAAGCATTCTTGTGTGAATAAGGAAACAAGGTTAACCAACTTTTCAGAGTCCTGTGAGAGCTATACTTTGCACCTAATAAAAATTACATTTCATCGACTGGTAACACTTTAACCGCGAAAGGCTTCTGTGCCTTTAAAAACCTTTAAATCTGTATGGTCAGTATACAGTACACTACTTCGTCCTTTAAAGTTGATAAACCTTGCAACAAAAAGCCTACATACACCTACTGTGAGCATACTTGCAGTATGCAAACATCACGAAATGTTCTTATTGAGCCAGAAATGTGCTCCAAACATTGACATTTTTGAAACAGCGTCGGACGCTGTTTCGTCGTATAGATACACATATTAAACTTAAAGTTGTTTTGGAGTGAAGAGCCAACAGTAGGCCTGCGCTAGCGCAAATATTTATTGGAATGAAAACTATATATTTGTCTCCTGATTCCATAACTTGATAAGTAATTTAGATAACATATGATTTAAATAAATTTCACAATTTCGTACTGAATATACATCGAACAATAAAGTATAACATGTGTTATCATAGAAAAGTACTGTTAATGCAGCACAACGTTCGCTCGGCTGTGTACCAGATGTGTTAATGTCGTACCCAAACTTGGAATCTGCACAATCTCGAGATTGTGCAGCGATTGCGCTGCCCAAACTGCGGATTCCCTAGTTTGGCTGACCAATCTCAAGATT
>NW_014577871.1:36273-44184 GCF_000485595.1 Priapulus caudatus | reverse complement strand
TGCTGTGATAGTGTGAAACGAAGCGAGCATTGTGCAAATTTTGCTATCATGCTTTCCCACCTGCTCTTTATTCCTGTTGCTTGAGCACAGTGACGTACTTGTGTGTTGTAGAGGAGCATTTGTCCGGTATTTACAGGAAGTTATCGGCAATAATAGGCGAAAGAGAGTAGAGAAACGTTAAACTTAAAGGCCAAGACACACTGCAGCGACAGTGACCGACCGTAACGACAAACGACTTTTCAGAAAATTAGAAACTATGTTTCCTATGAGCCATTGCACACACACGCGACAACGACCGGCGACAACCTCGACGACAAAAATATTTAGGAACGTTTCTAATTTCCAGCGACAGTCGCGCGCGACACTTTACAAATAGCCAATCGCAGCCATTTCCATCGGCAAATGCCCAATAATGCCAAGACGTAGACTGGTCTCCGGTGCTAAATTCGCGCCGCATGTCACAAACAATGCCGCGAACCAGTCTAACCAAAGCGTGCAAGCTATGACACAGTACGTACGTACAGTACAATAACATGATAATTTGTTGTGTATATTTTACTTTATTATCTTATCCTTATACCTAGAAGAGAGTTTTTGCAGCATGTTATTTAAAAGCAGCAGCAGGAGTTTTTTCTGTTTGTTTATGTGATGATGTGTGCCACTGTGGCAAGTGCTGGGTGAACTTTGATCTAACGTCGGTCGCTGTCGCTGCAGTGTGTTTGCGCCAGTTGCCGCGACTTTTGTCGTTATGGTCGGTTGCTGTCACTGCAGTGTGTCTTGACCTTAAGACTGGTAGTAAATACATTTCGTGTTTATTGTTTATAACATTTTGTTGTTGAAACGTTCCAAGTGCCTGTGGTTCTTCCCACCAACATGGGAATTTGGCTTGAGTCGTTTCAATAATGAATGATGGTGAATAAACACAAGTTGTATTTTAATTTTATACTAATGTATGTAAAATTCATACATTTTATGTTCAAATGTTTATCTGCAACACACAGTGTCACTGCACACACGCCAATGCTGCCAGTGCTTAAACTCACAAAAAGATTGAGCAGGTGGGAAATGCATGAATTCCAAAATAGAAAATTCACATAGGCAGTGTGGCCCCGTTATAATGCGATCGTTGAAGTCCATAAAATGTCATCGCGAACAAAAGTCGCGGCGCGCTAATTCATGGTTCAAGAAAATCAATGCATACAGTCATGTACACAATAAGCACACAGCAACAAGTCATGTAAACTCATTTAGTTGCGCGATCTAAAGGCGATCGGCGCTTCGACCTAAGGCCGGCTTAACTCACCAAAAAACTTTCCAGTTCCGGAAAGAGCAAAAAAAAGGTCCAATGACTCATTGCGTTATATCCGAATTCGCGTTAAAACTTAAATCGGGGCGTGTAAAATCGAGGTTTCACTTTAATTCGCTTCTTTCCACACCTTCAAAGCCAATATACACAAACAACGGCCTCTGCATTTTTATCTATCCATAGCCGTATGTTTTAACTTGTTCAAGTAACAATTCTGTATTTATTTACTGTAATGTTTTTATTGAAATGGCCCGTGTTTTCTGTTGAATATAATAATGTATGTTACTTTCTCACGTCTGTACTCTGCTCTCACAAAATTGTCTTGTGGCAGGATGGGTCGTAGAAGAAGCAAGAGGAAACCTCCAGCGAAATCCAAGACAATTCAACCACTGGAGACACAATTCACTTGCCCATTCTGTAACCACGAGAAGTCCTGCGAAGTAAAAATGCAAGTACTACTAATTTTTAGCTCATCTGACATAGTCAGATGCAGCTTGTAGAATCGCTTGATCGTCCGTCCGTCCGTCCGTCCGTCCGGTCGTCCGTCAACAGTTGGGCACAAATTTATGATATAACATTTGAAATCCTAATAATCATATGTGTGTGCAAGCCCTGTTTACCTCTGTTTGCCCAATCTCAAGATTGGTTGCCCAAACTGCGGATGCGCTGAAATTCCAAGTTTGTGCAAGATTTCAAGTTTGGGCACAACATTAACACAGTAAACATCCTGTGGTGCTACATTCGTAACTTTCGTTTAGATTTTATGAAGAAATGTTGTTGTGAAAGTAGCAATACGAATAAGTTGTAGTGAATTTTTACAACATGGACGAGCTCACAGAAGGTATATCTATGCATTTTGCTGCGAGAACATGCCGTTTTAAACCAAACATCAATGTGACATGTCATCATCAGAGAAGGAAGGAGACACTAAATCGATGTGCACGTTTAACCCTTTGAATTGAACTAAATTCGGGTAGGTTTACCACAGGCAGAAATCTATGTACCGGTAAGCATCCCAATACCGACAAAGTTCACTCTTTAGTCTTATCTAATGAATCATTGAATGAATGAGCACCCCATGAACCGCACCCAAAAATGAGGCAGCTCTGCGTACGTGCAATCTATTAGTATTATTAATATTATCTACTGTACGGAGTCTACAGTCTACACGATTGAGTGTCAAGAAATTACTATATATAATATCATATGGTATGCCTACCGACAAAATAAATGAATAACTAAGTTAACATAGAATACAAATAAACTAAGTTAAATATACCAATAAGACGCACTAACGTGTTAAAATGATTCGCAGACCTAATAAATAAACTGAACTCGCAAGATTGTCAGCCGCAAACAACGAAGAAGGAACGCCAGCAACGCCACCTATATGGACATATGTAGACTGGTATTCGCTCCCACCCCGATTACTCGATCTGACCTCCCATCGAGTAACTAAGCCGAGAGGTGGGACCGGGTACCAGTCTAGGACATATGCTGGTATCTAGCACCCTCTATAAACATAACAGCATTCTTGCGCTCACGAAGATCTTTGTCGCGGTTCTTTCATGTTTATGATTATAAGCACGTGTATTTGAATTCCAAAACAAGTTAGTTCCTGTTGATAAGTAAGTAACTGTTATTTCAATTCCAAATGTTACATCGGATCATAATTATCTAGAAATTAAACTATTGTTTTTAAAATGTATCGGTAGTTCATACGGGGTGACGGATGTTCACCACAGCCACAGGCACAGGCACAGGCACTTGAAGTTGAAGCGTTTCAATGAAATATAATTAATCATAATGCTAACTAAATACGAAATCTATTTACTACCAACTTCTTAATGTTTCTATACTCTCTTTCACCTATTATTGCCGACAGTTTCCTGTCAATTCCGTCCAAATCCTACGTCCAACCATACGCTGCCGGTGTCACGGTCTGAGATTACCCCCAGTCTGAAATTACCCTAGCGCTACTGCGCATGCGCCACGCATGCGCACGAGGTGCTGGGTGTAAAGCGCAGTAGCAAAAATTAGCATTGGTTAACTGAGACTGCCACCGTCACATTAGCCATTTGTCAAAAATACGGACAGAAGCAGTTTATTATTGCTCTCTCCAACACGGAAGTGACTATATACGCACGGCGGCCGTGTGGCCGACTCAAAATATGGCTATACGCACGGCGGCCGTATGACAGACCGACTCAATATGGCTAGGAATGAGGAAGGGGAGAAGGGAGAAGCTGGTGGAGAAGGAGGAAGGGGAGAAGGTGGTGGAGAAGGAGGAAGGGAGAAGCTGGTGGAGAAGGAGGAAGGGGAGAAGGAAGAAGGTGGTGGAGAAGGAGGAGGGGAGAAGCTGGTGGAGAAGGAGGAAGGGGAGAAGGTGGTGGAGAAGGAGGAAGGGAGAAGCTGGTGGAAAAGGAGGAAGGGGAGAAGGAAGAAGGTGGTGGAGAAGGAGGAGGGGAGAAGCTGGTGGAGAAGGAGGAGGGGAGAAGGGAGGTGTTGGAGAAGGAGGAGGTCGTATTACTCTCTTTCAACCTATTATTGCCCGACGTTTCTACACTAATTATATACTGCATGGTAGGAAAGCGGTCGATGCGCAAAACTCGCTCCGACGCTCGAATGGGATTTTCCACTTTTACAGCCACGAATCACGATCCAACGGCTGCCATCTTTGTTTCTATGTCAACAACAGTGCTCTCACCTTGCTTATGAAAACATAAATGTCTCTGTTCGTCACGAGCCGTGTCATGCGAAATCCACAAGAGCCTGACCGAAATGTTTCTCGCCCTTATTCTTCTGTGTCGCGGACTTGCCCGTAATGTAAATGGCCTGCTAAATCAGAAACACTACGGCGCTCTTGTGACTTTTCTTGCGCCGCAGACGCTGCACGTTTTTGCACGTTCAATGGCGCAGGCTCCGTACGGGGAGTTGGTAAGCAGGTTGCCGCGCCCTCGCGCGCGGCCCCACCTATAGTCAATTTTTAGACTGGCACGTCGCCTCCACCTCTCGCCTCTGGCTTAGTTTCTACTCGATGCGTTAATCGACGGTGGCGAGCGAGGTCCCAGTCTATTTAGCCTGATTTCTGACAGCCAGCATTTCGCGTGACACAGCTCGGTTACGACAGAGACAGTATTGTTTTTTAACAAGCTGAACACTGTGTGTGCAAGAAGAACACAGATGGAAGCTCGTTTGATGCTGTATTGATGGCTGGTGAAAGCTGTAAATCAGCGAACCGTCGACCGCTCGAGATTTTGCGATTCCGCGCTTTCTACCTGCTATAGTCATTCTCTCTTAGCTCTCTAGTGTAAGACTTGTTATTGTGTATTGCGTGCAACAGGTCGCGCCGCGAAAGCATGGGTGCGGCCAGCGTATGGTGTGGACGTAGGAGTTTTGGACGGAGCATTGACAGGAAACTGTCGCGGCAATCAATGCGCTGAAAGAGAGAGCTATAGAACATTAGAAGTTGCGTGTAAATAAGATTTCGTATTTAGTTAGCATTTTATGCATTAATTAGTATTTCATTGGAACGCTTCAACTTCGTGCCTGTGCCTTGCCTGTGGTGAACATCCGTCACCCGTATGAACATACGATACATTTTAAAAACCATATGCTTTAATTTCTACAGACTAATTATAATCCGATGTAATATTTGGAATTGAAATAACAGTGTACTTACTTATCAACAGGAACTAACTTGTTTTGGAATTCAATACCACGCTGCTTCCTATCATAAACATGAAGAACGCGACAAAGATCTTCGTGAGCGCAAGAATGCTGTCCGTTCAGTAGAGGCGTGGCTAGGATACCATGCATGATGTCTGACTTGTACCCCTGGTACGCTCTTCGGTCCTTATGTTATCGATGGCGAGGTCAGATCGAGTAATCGGGTGCGGGAAGCGTCAGACTACCAGTTTTTGTTCCATATAGGTGCGTTTGCTGGCGTTCCTTCTTCGCTTGCTTTGCGCGGCTGACCAATCTGCGGTCAGTTTATTTATTAGCGTCTTGCGAATCATTTTAACCGCTCTAGTTGCCGTCCTTATTTCGCTCTCTTTAACTTTAGTTTATTTTGTACTTCTTGTTACACTTAGTTATTCCATTATCTCTCTTGTCGGGTAGGCATACCATTATGATATTTAATATAGTGAATTTCTTGACACTCACTACGTGTAGATGTAGAACTCCGCGTACAGTAAGATATATTAATAATACTATAGATTGCACGTCACGCCAGAGCTGGCCTCATTTTTGGGTGCCGGTTTTCTATGCCGCTCCCGTACGCGGTGCTCATTCATTCAATGACTTCATCTCATCCATACAGACTAAAGGTCTGAGACCTTGTCGGTATTGGAGGATGCTTACCGGTACCTACGATTTCTCGCCTGTTGGGGTTAAGCCTACGAACTTTCTAGTTCAATTTAAAGGGTTAAACGCTTGTGTCACATCTCGGTCTTTGAGTGCTACTCCTTCTTCCTCTGATGATTGTACATGTCACAGTGATGTCTTTTTTAAACTTTTTCCAAACTGCATACGATTTCTACCTTTCTGTGCCGCTCGTCCATGTTGTAAAAATTCCACTACAATTGTATTCGTATTGCTACTTTCACAACACATCTCTCCTATCATCAATATCTAACGAAAGTTCCACGAATCGTAGCACCACAGGGATGTCTTACTTGTGTTTCAATGTTGTGCCAACTGAAATCTTGCACAACAAACTTGGAATTTCAGCGTCCATGCTCGCCTGCAGTTTAAGGCAACCAATCTTAGACTGGGCAAACAGAGGTAAACAGGGCTTGCGACACCATCATGTTATTGTGACTTTCACATGTATATATCATACACATGTAAGGTCGCCTATCACTTCTTTCGCTCAATGTTGTTTGGCCCACCCTTCTGTGATAAATTTGATTATATAGATTAATTGAGATAAATATGAGATATCAATCTCCTTCCTAGTTTCGCACCACCGCACGCCACGCACTCGCTGCATGAGCGGTGCCCCGGGGGATTGTTGACACTCCACGCCGACTGTTTTTCAGTTTGCCATTCTTTGAGACCTTTGGAAAGCCCAGCCTATGGGATCGCAGTACTCGCGCCGCTAGATGCCAGGGCGATCGCCTTTTGACATCTCGGAGATGCTGCAGATTCACAGTTTGGGTTACGCATTAACACATCTGCGTAGGCACAGCGCCGTGCCGACCCACCGTCGCCGAGCGAACGTTTGCTGCTTACCGTAGACTTTTCTATGATGCACATGTTTACTTTATTGTTCCGCTGTCTATCTCAGTACGAAACTTCGTGAAATTTACTTTAATCATCATGTTTTCTAAAATTATTTATCCAAGTATAGTGGAATCAGGAGACAAATATATAGTCTGAATTCCAATAATGTTTGCCGCTAGCGCAGGCCTTACTGTTGGCCTCTTTACTCCAAAACAACTTTATATGTGTATCTATACGACGAACGCCGTCGACCGCTGTTTCAAATGCCATGTTTGGGCACATTTTGGCTCAATTAAGAACTTTCGTTTTTTGACATGTTTCACATCTGCATACCTGCAAGTATTGCTCACAGTAGGATGTATGTTGCTTTTGTTGCATAGGTTTTAGTCAACTTTAAACAAGGTACGAAGTAGTGCTGACTGCTATTTACAGCACCCCTACCCTGACCATACAGATTTAAAAGTTTTTAAGCACAGAAAGCCTTTCTGCGGCTTAAGTGTTACCGAGTCGTGATGTATTCTTTACTTTAGGTGCCAAAGCCTACGTCGTAGCTCTCTCAGGACTCTCGAAAGAAGGTTTGGGGTTAACCCTTGGTTTCCTTCATTCACACCAAGAATGCTCTTTAAAAGTGATACACTGCAGAAGGGTTCATTATGTTTTCTTGACGGTGCACAGCCCGCGGCCGCTTTCGAACTCAGTAGTCGCTTCAGTCCTATCTGCGATAGATTTCATCTACGACACTTCCATAAGTCCGATACCGTAGCGAACTAGTATCGGCAGTGATCTACTGGATTGCCCGCCCCTGCCTTCATGACGTGGCCCTTCTCGCGACTGCTCAGATTTTTCACCTGACACAACAACCAACTTAATAATTTAAGCATCATTTCTTTTTTTTCTGTAAGTTATTATAAACTCGAAGAAAACAAATTGAACCAACTAATTATCAGGACTTACTTGAAACTATATTTAGTTATCATGGCACCTGCCGCAACGCGATGTTATGATAACATGGTACTTTTAGATTGACCATTATAATTCTAACTTTCACGAGATTGCCTTCCCGATATATGTGACCAGGACGGCCCCCGCAGTTCCAGTCAGATGAGCGACAGATTAACTTCGTAAACTCGCTACGCTGAGTTAAGGCTTAATCGAAGTGAATGGTTAAAATCACGAACTACACACTCCCGCTGAGTAGAATAGACCGGCACGCCCAGAGGCCCTTGAGGGTAGACGAAACTAAGTCCGTGATGCGACGTATCGCGACACATACGATTTATCATGCGACAACGTAATTATCATGTTAAGGAAAACACTTGCGAGGCCGACGACATTGTAGGATTCAGGCACTTCTCTGCGCGATGGTTTCGTACCAA
>NW_014577871.1:34943-36263 GCF_000485595.1 Priapulus caudatus | reverse complement strand
CTTTCCTACCTGCTATATATATTAGTGTAAAACTGTCGGCAATAATAGGTGAAAGAGAGTATAGAAACATTAAGAATTTGGTAGTAAATAGATTTCGTATTTAGTTAGCATTATATTTTATTGAAACGCTTCAAGTGCCTGTGATGTTCACGGGGACCTGCATGTCAAATCAATGTCAATGCCAATGTGAATGTTTTTCCCCGGCACATGCACTTGGTTCATTAAAAAAATATGGTAAGTAAACACGAAGTGTGTTTACTTCCAAAGTCTTAATGTTTCTTTACTCTCTTTCGCCTATTATTGTCGATAACTTCTTGTAAATGCCGTTCAAATGCTCCTCGGACCTCTGCAACACACAACTCTGCACACACACCGCTGACTCTGTGCACAAATAACAAGAATAACGAGCAGGTGGAAAAGCGCGATCGCAAAATTCGAACGACGGTCACTTCGTTTCACACTATCACAGCACAAATGCACCAACAATGCCTTTTGGTCCTGCCTACTCCAGCTAGAGATCTCTTGAATTCCTGCACAAAACTTCCACTCCGTGAAAGTGTAAATGGGATGAGGTGCCTGTTTACATGCGAATAATGCTCGGAGGGGATCACTCCCATACTAAAGTGGTACGTATGCATGCTCTTCAGAGCATCTCAAAATTGAACCCTAAATGGTGTATTCAGCGGTAGCAAATTTCACCCCTTATTGTTGGCGTAAGATAATGTAAATCTTACCCCTAAATGGCATAAGACACTCAAATGTGCTCGCTCGTGCCCAGACTTGTGAGTGGCCAATGGCACGTATACCGGGCGAGCATGTATACTGCGCATACTCGACTTTAACGCCCATCAGAGTCTGACATTGAGACTAGAAAACCCGGGGAGAATCCTTTTGAGAATGTAAACACGGAAATAAATGGGCGAATCGAATGACGAAAACCGGGCGAAAAAATGACCCTAAACGTCGAAGGTCAACCTGATAAAGTACCCCTTTTTCTAAAGACGGCGAAGCTACAGGGTCATAATCCGAACCTTTTTCGATGTTTTCTCTGACGAGCATACGTACCACTTTAGTATGGGAGTGACCCCCCGGGGAATAATGACGGCGCATTGCACGCCAAGCAAGCATAATACGCGCGGGCATGACGTCACGCATACGACTACTTTCATTAGTGAGGTTAGGTTTTTTTATTCGACTACGCGGTTAGGGATATTTGGATGATAAAAGGGCACCTTGTCCCATTTACAATTTCGCGGAGTGGAAGTTTTGTGCAGGAGTTGTACTCGAACAAGTGAACATTTAGCCGCGCATAGATATCAA
>NW_014577871.1:11614-31789 GCF_000485595.1 Priapulus caudatus | reverse complement strand
CGCGTATAACATGTATACATGTGTATAACAGCTGGCTCGCTGCTGGCTACACACACACACGAACACACACACAAACACACACACGAACACACACGAGAGCGATTACATTACCTCCCTGCAACTCCGTTGCGCGGAGGTAAATATGCTAGTTGGTAATTTGATTGTCCTGATTTTATCCTGCCAATGTGAAATCAAACTCAACTCTCCGTAATTTGGCAAACTGCTGTTTATCAAATGCAAACGAACCAAAAAGACATATACGGCCATGTTTGATAACGTATCCGGACGACTACCCACCGGACAACTACCCACCGGACAACTACCACCCGGACAATTACCCCCCTAGGACAACTCCCACCCGGACAACTACCCCCTAGGGTTAGGGTTAGGGTTGTCCTAGGGGGGTAATTGTCCGTGTGGCAGTTGTCCGGGTGGTAGTTGTCCTAGGGGGGTAATTGTCCGGGTGGTAGTTGTCCGGGTGGTAGTTGTCCTAGGGGGGTAATTGTCCGGGTGGTAGTTGTCCAAGGGGTAGTAGTCCTAGAATCGTTTGATAAAAATAGCGGTGGTGCTAGTGAGCGTGCACCAGTTACTGAGTTAGCATGCCATGTTGCAGAGATCAATCTCCTTTTAGTTCGAGTGAAACAAAAATCTGGAATCAAGCCACAGCATACTATTTTTTGGGACTAGAAGTAGAAAATTATGTTCTTGGTGTAAATCTAAATCAAATTCTTAAGTAACATCTGTCGCAAATTACCGTCATGTCACTTGACGATCGGAGAAAACAAGAAACGACAAACAGTAAGACTAGTAGGAAAGAATGGAGTAAAAGTGTAGTGTAGTGATACTGCTGCAGGAAAGTTCTGCTATTACGCTGATTGTTTTTAAAACGTAATTAAATGTAATTGCCACAATTAGTTATTACCTGCTAGTGCTATGTAATTGATGCAGCTAATGATTTTATTGTTTCAACTCTTCAGGGATAGAAATCGAAACACAGGAATAATCACATGCCGGGTGTGTTTGGAAGATTTCCAAACACAGATTACCTGTATCCTTCTTCGCCTTCATGAAATAATATGAACAGAATCTAAATATGATAAGTAAAATAAATTAAAATTGCATCAAAATCATGGTTCAACATCATGAATGAGATTTATACCTTGATTGGGTTGGTATTCATGTGTAATCAGTTCATTGTAAGAATCCTAGAGCATCCTAAATCAAAGAAATCATTTAATGATTGTGAATTAAAAATCAGGTTATTTGCCCAAAAATTTGGTTACTTTTCCCTCTGATTAGAGACACATTTTAGTTAAGATGCAGCTAAACGGAGTTTAAATGTGATTAATTTGTGCCATGCTAATCTAATGCGGCCATACAACTGTTTTATTTGGATAATTTATAGTTGTAATTAAAGCCTAGGACACACTAGCGATTCTGTACGCTGCCCGGCAGCGTATCTGTTCGCTCACGAATTTAGAACGCCGTACGAGTGTGGACACACTGTACGGTGTCCAACCGCTTCCAACGGCTTTCTAGCTTTCGTTGCTACACTTGATTGGCTGCTAAAAACAATCGCGTTCGAACACGATGATTCATTGCTGGGCGCGCTGGCGCTAGCTGGTGCAAGGCAAGCGGGTGCGTAAATATTCAACATGCTGAATGCGAGCGATCAGCCGGGCGTATGGGATCGCGTGCGAAATACGCTGCCGTGAGACCGGACACACCGCGCGGACCCGGCACCGTATTTATCGATCGCAAGCGGCCAGCGTAGAAAATCGCAGTGTGTCCTAGGCTTAAGATCAACAGGATTGGCTTGAAGCTACCACACAACGTTATCTAGCTAATAGTAATAGAGCCTGGTTTGCATAATTTCTCGAAGAGTTTGTTGAATTTGTGCAATAATTGGTTATAGGTTTTGCAATAATGCAGCATATGTTATTATTGCGTAATTTGTAAATTATTCACTTTCTTAACTTTCCATCCAGATCTTTCGGAGGCAGTTGACGTGTACAGTGACTGGATAGACGCATGCGAACAAGCGAATCAGTAGTAGCAGTGGCTAATAGATATACAATATTATAGTTAGTTATCAATTTTTGAATGTATGAAACGTCTCGATTATTGATGTCTCTCTTGCGAGGATTATCATGTTGACAATGCTTGTGACTAGTGCACCTGTGTAAATATAGTGAAGTCTTTGCTGGTGCATCCATCCACTTGTGTGCGCGAGATGATCTTATAGATGGAGCAGAACACCTTTGTAAGACATTTGTGTGCCAAAGCAATTTATTTTATCGCTTATCTTATTTTGTTCTTTGTATTTCTTTTTTCTGAGCACCCTTCGAATGATTTTGAACTGGATCATTTCAAATGATAAGCAGGCAAAAGGTGGAAGCTGTACATATCAGTCTAGATATAGTCTGTAGAAATTAGTTGGGAATCTTTAGAATTCAGTGGTAGCATTGTATAACAAGTGAAAAAGCAGTAGACTGTGCTAAATGGCCAATTGCACACTATTTCACTTTTTAGTATAAAAACAAACAGCATACTATTTGAGCAGTATTTTCATCAGCAGTACATATGATTGAAATAATACTATTGATGGTAGTATTAAACTAGTAGGTAGTTGTTGACATCATGTTAGCAAATACTGCGTCAAATACTGTGTGACCATGTGCTGTGGTGTATTTGGTATAAAATACCTTACACATATAAACAGTGTGGTGAACTCTATAATGCATATACGTAATAAGACGTTTTGGCATGAGTATCTCAAAATATGTTATTTTTTAATAATATGGGTTTTGTGCATGTTATTGTCAAGGAAACGATGTAAGCAGTAGATAGCAATTATTATGTGAGATTCTTCTAAAGCTTGCTTCATTGATAGCTCGTAATTCCATTTTAACCCCAGTGTTTGTATGTTAAGATGTAGGCATCCAGTGTAGGCACGTCTGGGTCGATATATCTTGGGTCATCACTCGGTGCTGCTTGTAGCATGGGAGCTGAGCACCCTCTTGTATAATAATAGCATTAGTAAAATATTGGTTTAAATTGAGAAGAAACGGACAAAGCTGCTCAAGATGTGAGGATCAGAGGGAAGATAGCATAGAGTAATGATGCTGGTTGAAGCACAGCATCCCTGTCCCAAATATAAGATTGTTGCCACTATCTTGTAAATTAAAGAGAGGTCTGTAAATTTCATTTTCATCCGGTTTCTCTAAAGGTTTTCACTATCGAAGACCAATGGATAATGCTAATAATTTGATGAAGCATGTTGTTGTTATGACATTTTTACCTGTGTGAATGGGTAAATGCAGACTTATAATAATGGTCAAAGATGTGTGGGCTACTGCAATTCCAACAGTACATACTAACTTTTGTATTGCAATGTAAGAAATTTTTGAGTTTGAATGTGCCAATTGGTAAAACCAAGTTGTCTGTAAATCCAGTTTCCACTTCATCTGAAGCAGTTTTGATTTCATGAAGACTGACGTGATATTGGCTTCAGCAATTACTGCGTCTGAGCAAAGACCAACTTAGTTCATATTCACTTTTAGTGTGAAAGCCATGTGGATTTTTATTTATGCGAAGATTAATATTCCACTTGCCTTTTAACTCTCGAGAGCACACGGTATTTTACGTATCGACAACAGAAGCAAAGGGACCGTCTGAGTTTCATGTCTCTGCACAGTTTCAAATCGTATGTGCCATGGAAAGGTGTGAACCCATGATTTCTCTCCGGTCGTTTTGTGTGTTGATGCAATCCTTTGCCACGTTAGCTATTGAGTCATGTCCTTTGGGTCTCAAAAAGGTAATATATATTTGGCATTCTGGTGGGCAAGTAGATGCACCACAAGTCGTGCACCAAACATTACGATCAATGAACGTAGTTATCAAATGTGTAAGATTTATCAGGCGTGTTGCACAATGACATGCATCAGTATGTTTAAAAGTATAAATTATTACAAGTAAAATCTATCAGGGACAGGTGTTTGTGAAAGGTTATAGTCTATAGGTAGATTTTATTAGCCAAAGAGTTAGTGTTCTTGCAGAACTATTAGACAGCCAGTGGCTTTCATGGGTATTGTGTATATATTCAGTCTTGATGTTGTACCATTTGCGCTCTTTATTTGCAATGTATGTGTATTCGCTTGTAAAGAATGGCTGGATCACAAAATAAGTGCGTGAATTAAGTTTGCATAACTAATTAACAGATCTGCAGGGGTAGAAATTAACTTTTGAACACGGGAGTCCACGGATGCCCTCAAAAAGAGGGAGTCCGCAGTCTGAGGTTCAAAATTAAAGATATTAACAATAACGCATGTGCTTATTTTTAAGATTCATGCGGTTGCACGTCTGCCAAATGTTCTTTGGACATTAACTGAAAAAATACGGCAATTCCGTGAGGCCGTACTCTTGGAACGAACTACATATGTAGTTAGTATGGCAGAATTTTCACGGAGTCACACGGACTCCTGCATATGTCAAATCAGGGAGTCCGACAGTAAATCAGGGAGTATTTGACTCCGGACTCGCACCCTGGATCTGAAAACATGCTAGCCAAGTAGTAGTAGTGTTGTATGATGAAATTGGATGTTATCACTGGTAACATAATCATTTGATTAGTTAGATTCTTCATAGCACCATCTGATATTTTCTGAATGCTTATGTGTACATTACATTTTTGTAGTAATGTTTTAGTTTTAAGCAGTACCAGTCATATGTGTATAATGCACACAAAGGAATTATTATATTTGATTTTGTGAGTTTTGTATTTCTATGAAAATGGTGTATGGGGAAGGTATTATTTGTTGAGACTTTCATGTCATGAGAACATTCAGTCACGTTCAACCATAAACGTAGCCATTATTATTCACCTGTGAGAAGCGAGTTTAACATTTCAGTTGGTTCGCTATGTTTTAGTTTGTTTATATTATGTTATTACGAGCAGAAGTAAAACTGCCATTTGATATGGCTCATATACAATCCACGTATTGCTGGGACAAGTCACATTTGGTATGGACACAAGTCACAAGACTTATCTCGGTTGTTCAATTCAACAGCCGACTACGGGACAGGTAAATAAACAGTTCTTGGTGAAAAGGTCCAAAAAGCACCAATATTGGTTGCACGATTTTGTTGCTACTTTGACTGGTCAATAATTTAGAGACATTATTTCATTTTTGGTGACAGTCTGTGTTAAATAAATACTTTATATAAGATTTTGAGATGATATATTTCTGGAATCACATTAGCACCAAGCTAAGGTGTAGTTGGGTCATGTGTTAATTTAGTTTAGGCACTAATCTTGAGCATGGTTTGTGGGTTGGTAGTTCTGTGGGCATTATCTCGCTAAAGATGGTCGAAATGCTTGCTACGGTGCCTTAATTGTTGTCACTGGTTAAAAAATTAAAACATCAGAATGAAACGTTCTCATCAACCGACCAAATTTTCTTTTGAGACTGCACTCGTAAGTGACCTATATACAGGCATAGTGAATATAATTTCGACAAGAATGTACTAAATAACGACACTTCAAAATAAAGATCGTTTCGTCATTTCATTTACTAGCAACGGCGTGAACTCGACATTACCACAGCTCACGGCATCAGTGATAATAATGCTTTAAATAAACGTAAACACACGTATGCACACAGGGCTGGCAGCGCCAGTGTTCTTCCCTCCTACCACTATGCAAATATACACACAATCGAACGGATAGAAGAACAGTCGATCTTACGCTCCACCAACAATACAAGATGCGGTACGCGCGCGGTGACCAGTCGTAAATATATAAGATCTCTCAACGTTCTTTGCGCCGAAAACAAAAAGGTCCATACGACAAAATGAGAGCGCGCGGGCGACTACAGCAGGATGCTGGTGAGATGCAGCGCACACTCACTGACCTTCGGCGGATCCGAGACGGACGTTGCTGCGGCGACGAGGCGACTCGCTCCGAGCGACCTTGCGAGCTCGACCGCGCCGCCGCCGTCGTCCCACAGCAGTGTGCCGAGCGCGACCAGCAGGCGGAACGTCGCCTCGCGGTCCGGCTGCATGCGCAGCACGCTCACGGTCGCGCGCACGACGCACTCGCCGCCGCCGCCACCGCCCGCCGCCGCGTAGTTCAGCAGCAGCGTCGCCGTGGCGACTAGCAGCTTCTTGTCGTCGCGGCGAAGCTCGGCGCATGCCGTTGCCGCGGCGACGACCTCGTCGCGGCGCGCGAGCATGAGCGGCGCGCCGGCGACGAAGACGTTGCAGAGCGCGCGCCAGCCGAGAAGGACGTTCGCTTGTTGGTTGTCGGGCGCGGCGGCGAGCGCGAGGAGTCCGTCGACGAGGCGGGGGCCGTCACGGTCGTCGCAGAGCCGCGCCGCCGCGTGGCGGTTACACAGCGCCAGCCGCAGTACGTCCAACGCCGGGAAGACGACATCTGCAACGACGGAGGAACGCGCGCGGAGGTGAGAACCAGTGCAGGTAAGTTGTCTTTGTCGAGAATTGATGAAACCAATGTTGGGAGTGAATGGCCGAGAGAGAGAGATACAAAGACAGAGGGAAAAGAGAGAGAGAGTGAGAGGCAGAGACAGAGAGAAAAGCGAGAGTGACAGAGAGAAAAGAGAGAGAGAGACAGAGACAGAGACAGAGAGAAAAGAGAGAGAGACAGAGACAAAGAGAAAAGAGAGAGAGAGACAGAGACAGAGACAGAGAGAAAAGAGAGAGAGAGACAGAGACAGAGAGAAAAGAGAGAGAGAGACAGAGACAGAGAGAAAAGAGAGAGAGAGAAAAGGGGGAGAGAGGGAGGGAGAAAGGGAGAGAGTGAGAGCGAGAAGACGTGTGGAAATGATTTCTTGTTCGGTTCGGATTGCTTCACGTGATAGCATAGGGCTCACAGTATATTTACCGTGAGTGCTGTGTGCATGGACATCTCTATGGATGTAGCATTGGAGATGCACAACATGTCAAATGAGAAAGTACAGAGAAAATCGTTACGTCCACATTTCATATGAACCTATTTATGTGTGCTTGAAACTAACATGTACTACACGTCTAGCTTCATCGAATATGGCTCCACCTTTTACCGCGTAAGTATACGTTGCAACGTTACGATGCATGGAGGAGATGTACGCTACCTTTAGGCCATCGTAGCAGCTTCTCCAGCAGTACCATCTGCGCGTCTGTGGGTACGTGGTTGTCTTTTAGAAGAGCTCTCACCTCGCTCGCCATCACATCTTCGGGCACCCGGTTATCCGCATCCACCCTGGCATTAAACTCGACCAGCTTCGCTACAAAGATACCACAAACACAAAGACGTTTCGGTGATGCTAGAATCGTAACGTGTTACGCCGTGTCCCTAGTGGATGTCATTAAATGAAAACTTCAACGACAAGACTAGTTCAAGAACAAGTTAAACTTCAAAGGCAAGTTAATGTTAAACTGTAGAAAATGTCTCAAGGCACTGTGCATATATATATACATATATAGTTATTATATCGACATTGGCAATGCCCTGTGCGGCACACAAATTTAAAATGTAGAGAGTAGTTGCCGACTTTTACCATGAATTTGTGCACATGAAGTATGAAGTATACATTGCAGCGATTCTCTATTAAAACCCAGCACTCTTGCCAGTGTTGCTGGGTCACTTTGTCAGTAGGTGGCAGGCAACACCACATGCTACACTATGGGTGCGTGTCACAGGTTATTACCGACGATTGCATTCGGGTTTCTTTGCTGGAATGAAACAAACTTCTTCACTGGGAAAAATGCGTTCTCTTCCCTGTTGACTTTCGGTGAGACGTTGCCTGTGGGCACATATCTACCGGCTCCGGTGAATGGGTCTGACAGACCGTTCCGACTCCCCGAATTACTCCCATTTCCTGGAATGTACCTTGCACCTCCTGCATGTGGAAAAATAACCGTGAATAGATTTTATTGACTTCATGTGTATGCAAGATCGTGGTGAGAAAACAGCTGATCAAGAACTGTGACACTTGATACTGTGTACCTTGTTTTCCAATACTTGACTCTCCTTCTCCAACTCCTTCCTCTCTATTTCTCACATTTTCCTCTCTCTCTCAATCTCTCTCTTTCTCGCATTTTTCTCTCTCTCGCTCTTTCTCTCTCTCACCAGTCCGTCAATCCTCACTCACCCCCTCTCTCTCTGTTGTCTTATTATACTGTCAAATCGTTTCAATAGCAATATTGCATTTGCTTATAGTACCTGTGTATGGGTCAACGGTTGCCGACACAGATTGCTGAATTGTCACACCCTTTGCGTTCTCCGTAATGAAGTTTGCTACTTGATCCAGAAAGCTCTGACTCAGCTCATTATCTGTTCACAAAACACCGATCATCAATGCTTAACCACACACATCACAACTCTGATTCACTGTGATGTGTGTTAGTGTGTGTTTATTTGTAGTAATATTATATGCAAAACAAGAGCTTTACAAAGTGGACGTTGTTGAATTTAAATGAAATCGTACTCAAAGCTAGAAAGTAAAAGGGTAAAAAGTGAAAAAAAATATCATGTGGCTATGTATGAAAGCATGCATGCACACACTAACCAATGTTGGATCATGTATTTATGAGTAGTACCATTGAGAAACTTTTGAGCAGCAAACCACGGATCATCTGTAATGTTATATGGCAGCTTTAGTGGTGGCTTCCCCTCCTCAACATCTATACTAAACACGTAGTCATACTCCTGTGCAAAAAAGTACATACATAACATTATAAAACATGAAATATTGATGCATACACACTGAAAATCATCTCGTACTAATGCTTTCATGACTTTACATGCAAACAAAACGAGTTCATTCTAGTGACCGTGACTTCTGCCACGGAATGCCCAGTTGACAAAGCTTTCTAGTATCACTAAAACTCAGTGTGGTTTAAAAACAAGAATCGGTGACATTCTGTCATCTAAACCAATCAAATCGAGTAATTCATGTTTCGGGGTGGACACAGACCTTTCCCTCATAGAGGACCTTGCCAGATGTTTGTGGTGATGCACCGGCGCTACCTATAACATCGCCAATCTTGCTCCACTGGCATTCTGCTGCACTCCACTGGTAAGCTTCTACGTTACCAGTAGGTGTTTTCACCATCTTAGTCTGACCATCCCGATTACCTAACAAATAAAATTATTCAACGTGGTACAAAAACCTTTTTTACTCAGGGGAAATATAGGCAGCACAAAAATTCTCAGATGGCTTATAACGCGTAGTAGTAAGTCTGATTCGGCACTGCATTTATTCGAGGGATTTCAGCCACAGAGATCTGCAGTATAACGGGCACACGCCGCAGGGAACTCGCTTCACCTGGTACTAGTAGCGCCCTCTCGTCGGGTAAATCCTGAACTTTTATTTCACCCAGATCGCCTGTGTTGCCCGCAATCTTGAAGCTGGCGACCTCTTCCTGGAACAAGTGCTGATGCTCCTCGCTGGCCATTCGACCAGGGTCCGTCGTGAACACTCGTGCAACTCCATCACTGACAGAGATTCCGACATGCTCTCTTACAATCACAGTTTCATCGCTCTCTCACCGTATTCCGTAACGTCGCACTGATATTTCGGTAAACACCGCCAATCAATCGAGTCGCGTCAGCAACGATTTGTCGCACTGAATTCGTTGACGATAGGATTAAAAATTCGCTCAGAAGCTTTTGAACCAACGAAAGTGCAATTAAATTACACGTGCCACTTTGGTATCTAATGTTTTTATTCACGTTTCAGATAGCAGCAAGTAATAGGGGGTAAAGTTTAATATGCATTTCACATGAAAATGAAGCCATGTTAACCCCTCCCCCGTGGATGTAAACGCAGACGTTCAGATCATGATTGACAAATGCCTACCTTGAGCCGGCAATTATGTCACCATTGAGTAGGCAGGAGACAGACCAGATTGACTCGGCAGGTAAGAACAGTGTCTGTGTGCATTCATCATTTTTCCACACCTAGAGGTAAAAGTAGACCAAAATATCCCAGTCTGTGAATTCATCATAACATATGTCCTCATAGATTAATTCAGGATTTCTCTGCTGCTGGAATATTAGTTTCACACCTAAGCCATACTAGCTTTGCCCAACTTGTGAGGTAGGTGCCAAGGTAAGGTAATTAAATGTAAAATTTGCAGAGAGAATAATACATTTCATGAGATTTTTATGTAAACCAAGACAGGCACCAGGGGTTAGATGCTTACGTGGGCGATCAGACGATATATGAGGTTTGACTATATATAATTACATTATAAAGGTACAATAGGGAATGCACTAGCATACCATATGGTCGTACCAACCCTCAAGACTCCAACCGGTTAATTGTACCTCTTAAAATAAATAACACAATTTCCCCGCTAACTGATGTGTTAAAGTGATTACGTCACTGTAAATAATAATTAAAAACAAAATCCACTTTTTCACAAAATATAAGTAATTCTGTTCACTTTTTATGGTTAAATTGCTGCATTATACTTCTTATTTTACTATATTGTTCGATGTGAACATACACTCGTGACTCATACATAGCCCATAGCAAGCAATTAATGTTAGGAAGACTAATATCAAATCGTCCAGGTTTTTTGGATTTTTAACTAGTTGAGAAACAATCTTATCAGGTAAGAATTTGACGATGCGTTTAGTCCTGTTAGTTCTTACTTTTAATGTAAAAAATGGGAACAAAATTTTTACAAATTTTACCATAGAAAATTCGTGACATAGTCAATTTAAACAACACAATTTTCTGAACATATCTCGTAGTATCAGGTAGCAAAGTATTTCCAGCTATGTACTTGCACACTGGTGAAATGACTCGAGAGCACATTCATGCCACTCCACATTTCTAACAGGTTATTAATGAAATAAGTTACTTTAATCTCAAACCTTTAGAGATCGGTCTTCTCCCGCCGAGACAAAGTCCTGACCATTTGGCAACACGGCGATGGAGTAGATGAAACTCGTGTGTCCAGAGTAGATCTGTATACACTCACCGGTCACCAGCCATCGCCGTATCGATGAGTCGTTAGAGCAGGATAGGAACTCTACTGCGGAGAGTACCTCCAGTCCGCGCACACAGTCTGTGTGACCTAAGAGTTTATAGCTTGTAAGTGGATATCTACATACATGCGCGCACATACGCACACACAGACAAGATAAAATGTCTAAACATCCATGATTAAATTTGTGATAAACCAATCTTAAATTTACCTTCTAAATTCATAACTACTATGTTGACTACCAGAGGACTGACTATATAATGTGACCTATATTTTGTATTTATGTTGAAGATTATTGGGCATATTGCGATAATAATTTTTCCCATGCATATATAACTTACAAAAAATATTACCATGAAATTCATTAATCTACGTGTCACTCAAAGCATCTCCCTTCAAAACCTTGCACACAAATGATGTGCTAACAGAAATCATTGAATTAAATCGATGAAAGCGATTCTCAACAAAAATATATGGTTTCAAATACCTTGAAAAGTCCTCTCACACTTCCCAGCTTTCCACATCTTGATTGTTTTATCTGCTGACCCGGTTAGCATGACTCCACATTCCGGCATTATTTTACCTGCCCAAATTGCAAACTCGTGGCCCTGAAAAAAACATATTCAATAATCTTGTGGATTCTTCATCTGAAAAGGTTACTGACCAAAGTTGAACTTTGGTCAGTAACCTTTTCGGATGATGAATGTTAGTTGACTGACCAATCAAAGTTGATTAAGAGCTTTCTGTTTACGAGAGAAGTAACCTAACTTCCATTATTATCTCCAGTTATATTGCACATTATTTATGCCATGGTTTTTTACTGGATTCGGTTTGCTGACTCGGACTTTCATCACGAATTCCTCAAGACACAAGTCAGTGCGCAGATAAATAATGCACGTGATTTCAATCATCAGTCATAAATACCTGAAGTGTCATCATCAACTTCTGGTTCAGCCACACTTTTGCTGTCATGTCCCAAGAGCCACTGAGAATTGTGCCAAATTTGCCTACAGCTAAGCAAGACACTGTAATAGAGACACCCAAGTTTTAACTCAAGAACTTGTATCATTTTTGTAATTCTAAAATTCTTTTAGTTCATACTTATTTTGCACATGGATAAGAGGAATGTCTACTATGAAGCATTCACATATAAAAAAAATTGCATGAACTTTTATTTTATAGCACTATGCCTATCTCGTATTCATGCCTTGCCCCCTATGAATAAATTAATTACTTAATTATTAGCATAAAAATAACCCTTTCTGAGTTATTTATAATTAAATATAAAAAAGTAACATTTCTACATCGTGCTTTTCGTCAAGAATAGCTACCTGTGTCTGTATGACCGCAGAGTTTAAACACAGCCTCGGCAGAATCTAAAGAGAATGCACAGATGGTTTTGTCATGGCTTCCAGTGAGAATCAGGCCATGTGGATATTTTTCATCAGGCGGAATCACACAGATGCAGGATATGAAGTTTGTATGGCCACCCATGGAGTGCACTTCACTAAAGCCAGAGTCACACCTAAAGAAATACACATGCAACGTAAGGTGCGAAACATACAGAATTAACACGTTAATGCAAAATGTGTTTAAAATAATATAATCTGGACATCAGACAATAAAGTTTACTTACAAGGAAATGCAAATGAACATAGGAATCAGTACTGAGCGTTTGTTAATGTTTGATAGGGAGACTGAATTATACAGCATATATACAATTTGTAACATTGGCATAATACTATATAAACTAATAGCCTAATAGGGATAACCAGTGAATAGGACCTCAATTTCATACAACTAACTAGTTCGTTGATTGTGCCCAAGTGTTGAAATTATGGAATGGGCATGTATTAACATACGATTCTGATACATTCCAGATTACATTGTGCTGCTGAGGTCATGGAGACAGCAGAAAGTGACTGCAAAACTGCAGAGCGTTGGATGGCCCAAATGATTAACATTTGTGGAGCACAACAGTAGTTATGAACCACAAGCAACGACCTTCTCAATTTCCCAACAAGCACGCATCAGTTAACATTAGAAAAAGAAGGATCCTCTACAATGTGCTACTAGTATCATGTCCGGTATATTATACTGGAGTGTACTATTATCTAAGATCGAGTTCATGCTACCGTTCTCATTAATAATGTGGGTGTTGGTGACAGGGAAAAAAATAAAATTTATTTTTCGGGGGCTACTTTTCAAGCTCGCGTGCATGAAAATAGCACTCTAAAATTTGGTTTGCATTGAACTCTATGCAAATTTACGGGGGCTCTTTTTGCCATTTCCGGGGCTCTTTTGGCATTTCGGGGGCTAAATCGCCCCGAGCCCCCGTGTATTTTTTTCACTGGTTGGTGATGCATACAGATTGGTCACATTGGCTGATTTCACTGGTTTGTTTAGAACATGAATAATTATAATCATACATGTGATGTGTAAGTGTGAACCACTGGTACTGCCAAACGGCATGCTTAATGGCATAATAGGCCCATTGATTTATATGCAATGTTGACGAATGCTAGACTAACTGGTACCTTGTGCAGTTAATAAGTACATAACCTTACATCCAAACACGTGTTAGCTTGTCCAATATCACTGCTGGTTACATTACAAACAAGACTTGAAATCGGTTGTTGATATTTATCAACGTATCATTTACGTGCCGTAAATGTCATCAAGGAGTCAAGCGATGACGTAAAACATTTGTTCGGCCTGTATGTTTTGGACGCCAGATAAAATGAAGGTGCCAGTGGTGGTCCGTGTTTCATATGTGGATTCCAGGTTCATTACAAATATCGGTAGCATGCCAGCTGAACGCAATACAGCGGCAAGAGCTTTCAAGCAGCTGAACGGTAACAGCTGGAGATGATCTACCAGTGCACAGAGATACTGCATGAACGAATGCGCACTCAGACCACAAGGATCGAAATCACTGATGATAGCATTGCATACGTCCGAGCATGCATGCGAAAATGTCCGGTGCACTATAATCTGTATCACACCCGCTTCGGCGGCTGCGGTTTAAAACTGTAAACAACTGATTTGTTTGACAGCGGATTTCAATTAGACATTTCTTAGTAACCAGCAGTGATATTGGACAAGCCAATACGCATTTGGATGTAAGGAGATGTACTTATTAACTACACAAGGTGCCAGTTACTCTAGCATTCGTTAACTTTGCATAATCAATAGGCCTATTATGCCTTTAAAATCACATTTAGTTTAGACATGGAACATATTAACACAGTATAATTGAAAATTATTGAATAATTGTATAAATAAATTGAAAACATAACATAATAAACTAACATTGATATTTGATACTGGGTGAGTGAGTCATCTCAATACAATAATGACGTTATTAACTTTAAGTTTGGACCTCACTGAGGGTTTTAATTTAAGCCTCTCTAAATAGAATTTTATAAAGAAGTCTAGAAAGTAGAAGACATGTCTCACAATACTTCATGTCTATACAATGGCTAGCTCTAGTAACTATAGCCCGCGTACAGTTGCCGCTGGCCAGCGGCAACTTTACGGGGGCTATAGTTACAGGCACTTGAAGCGTTTCAAGAAAATATAATGCTAAATAAATACGAAATCTATTTACTACAAAATTCTTAATGTTGCTATAGTCTCTTTCACCTATTATTGCCGACAGTTTCCTGTAAATTCCGTCCAAATCCTACGTGCAACCATATACGCTGCAGGGTTCTCCCCAGGATGAAATTGAAACAGGGGAGGGGGATTGTAAAGTTGTGTAAAGTGTTCAAAAAGATAGGTGAGATGTCCATGTAGATAAATAAGTGTTAAAAAGCCCGATAACTTTGCGTTTTGCGATCCATTTTTCATGGGGACAGGTGGTAACAGGTCGTAGTTGGTATTTCTAGCTGACAATGTGCTATAGCCCTGCGGCAGTCAATGTACGCGGGCTATAGTACTAGAGCTAACGTCAACGTAGCCCGCGCATACATAGCGATTTAAGTCGAGATTCATCAACGCGCTACGCTTGTGTGAGTACACCAACGAGCTGTCGTAGCTGCACTGCGGCGTGTATAAACAGCATGTTTTCGCACAGTCGGTGCCTATAATGTTGTAACAAAAGGTGTTTGTTCACACCTACACTAGTTTATGACACATACACTAGTTTAAGGCTGGTGGTTGGAACCAAAGACTTTCTGTTGACATCCTGCTTAGACAAGCGTCCACGTAAGTTTGGGCGAGTCAATCGCACACACACGCGCGCACCATACATCAAAAAGTCAGTGGAAGAGATGGCAGCGTTTGCAGCAGCGGCAGAAATAGTACAGAGACGAACAATTCGCAGAGAGCGTGTATTTAAAGATCGACAGGATCCATTCGATTTGCTGGACCACACGCTGTTCAATCGCTACAGATTTCTTCGGCATGCATTGTTGGATTTGGCAAATGAACTTTGCCCGTTAATAGAGCTACCAACAAGGTTTGTTTCAATTACTAATTTGTTTAGGATAAATATAATATTATCATGCAATACTAAATTGGTGATCCTGCAGAACTATAATGAGTATAATTATACAGTGAGCTCTACTACATTAATGATTGCATTGAAACGCGTACACTTGAAAGGCAGATTTGTAATGAACATTAAATTTAAACTAGAGTGCATTCAGTTTAAATGCTGTCAGCGATATTAGCAATGTTTATTTTTTTAAATACTGTGTTTGTTGATAAACCGTATTTTTTTCAAAAAGGCGAAGCATGGCAACTCCAGCAGTAACCCAGTTGGCAGTGACACTAAGCCTACTTGCATCTGGTTCCTTCCAATGGGGTATGGGTGAACTGCACGGAATATCGCAGGCGACAGCTTGTCGTTGTTTGCATCGAGTTGTGTCCGTGATCATCGGAGAAAAATTAAGAACAACGATCAAATTCCCTCAGACGCAGACCGAGAGAACGAAAGTGATGCATGAATTCAGCCAGATTTCAGGGTTTCCCCGTGTCCTCGGTGCGATCGACTGCACACACGTAGCTATTCGTGCTCCTGCTGGCGACATGGAATATGTCTACATAAATCGAAAGAACTATCATTCGATGAACGTACAGGCTATCTGTGATGCCAACATGACCATCACAGATGTCGTAGCTCGCTATCCTGGTAGCACACACGACAGCTTCATCCTTGCGAACTCCAAGATAGCACGCAAATTCAGTGACGGTGAACTGGGTGAAGGCTGCATGGTTGTTAGGGGACAGTGGCTATCCATTAAAGTCCTGGCTAATGGTTCCACTAAAGAACGTCCAAACAGCAGCCGAGGAGCGGTACAACAGGGCTCATTCGCGCACACGATCAATTGTTGAGAGATGCTTCGGATTAATGAAATCAAGATTCCGCATTCTAGACAAATCCGGTGGCATTCTGCTGCATATTCCTGAGAGGACAATCAAAATATTTACTGCAGAAGCAATAATGCATAACCTTGCTATCGCATACAGGTTGCCAGAGGTGGCAGAAGTAGAAGTGCTAAACGAAGAAGCTGCTGAATTCATCAACCCAGAGATTGATGTTGCAGCGGCTAATGTCAGGCGGCAACTCATACGCGTATGTTTTACGTGACTTGTCGTTCAAGTAGTAAAACATAAACGGACGAAAGTTGTATTCTCTATAAACTGTGCTAACTGTTAAATATAGATATTGAATGGTTTATCAAATTGTACATATACAAAAATACGTCAATAGATTTATATAAGCAAATGTCAATGTTTAGGCACAATAAAAATCAATATATTTAATATCATCTTGCTAACAAAATATGTTTCTAATCGATAACAATGATTTAACGTTGATAATATGCTGACTATCCTGTGCTGACTAAAACAATTCTTTTATATAATGTGTGCAGTTACGTGCACAGTATATATATATATGAGTCACTTTCAGCTAAGGTGTAATAAAATGTAACACTGAGGTAAAAATATAGATTTCTTAAATCCTTTATTTTAACAAAGTTATAAAAGTTGAACTTCATACAAAAGGCAATACAGCATACAAAATATAGTTTCTCGAACGCATTTTGGAAAAATTTATTTTTTTTCTCAACATTTGAGCAATTTGCGCGTTATTGTTTGACAGACTTTTTGTAGAATTTTCTGCTGGTATTCTCCAGTTAGCCCTATTTGCAGGCAAGAAATAGCTTCCTTTAGGTGGTGTAATGCTTATCAGTTCATAGAAACAGAAAGTCAAGCTAGAAGTGGTTGTATAACTACTCAATCACATTCCGCATGAATGGTGCGTGAGGTTGGGCTTTTAGATCGGTTCACATCATAATGTATCCATCTGACTCAACTGTCCAAATTCTTGCTAAGTACACCTACATACAACAACATAAATTTATAGAGTAAAATAGTTAGGCAGAGACAAGATACAAACACACGAAAAACAACTTCACCATATTCTGGGGGTGGCTTATGCGCGTTATATTTGACAGACGAAGTAAATAAGAGTTCAGTTTCACCAGAACACTGTCAGATCAGACTAAAGAAATGCACATCAACGAAAACAGAACTAGTTTCAACAGCAGCTCCAACCACCAGTTATCTATTACAGTCAATCAGCAGTATTTATCATGACTCATCAGCAATTTGTACAATCAATCAATATGTTTACCAATATTGATATTCAGCAGTTACCAAAATAACAATGTGTTTACAAACCTTGTTCAAACATGTATCAACAGTAAAACAGCAATAAAGAATAGCAAGCAACAAAGCGTGTCAAGAATGCGGCCGATGTAAAACTTAGGAGGACGAGTATAGAACACGGCGTGATACCCATCCTTCACAATCTGGAAAATTTATCAAGAAAGAGACATGATTAAGGGATATTTTTATGCCAATTGAAAGCCGACACTACATGCACTAGCCGCTAACTTTAGAGACAGAAACTTCTCTCCATGTTCTCGTGTTTTTTTCTATACTGTAAGTATCAAAAGGAGCAATGAGCATGGTACCGTAAGTTCCAATTTTCTTTTTCATGCAGATTTAGTATGCAAGACTATTATGATTGGCAGTCATTTGTGCACCTCCTCTAATCCATAATCCTGGATCCACCCCTAGTTCACTACTTGCCTCGCGGTTTTCTTGATTACCATTACTCTCAGACATGTCGGACAGATCATCACCGTGAACGCTTTCCATACGATTATTTTTTGAAAAGAAAGTCAAACATAAACAAAGTGGCATAGGCTAGATATGTACATAACAATAAAAAGGGGCAGGAGAAGCACATGTACTGTGACCCACCTATCAATTCAATCAGACTGGCAAAATCTTCATCAGTTACATCCTTGACAAGGGAAGAGAAAGAGTCATCATGGTCATCTTCTTCACCATGTGTAGCTACTGAAATAAGACAAGACAAAAATGAATACCAAGGACCAGGGATCAATGTTCACGCCCTTTAATCCATTGGATGCAGTTTGTAACCCGGAAAATTTTTGCGGATCCGCAACATTTTTACGTGCAATATCACTTTGAGAAAAAGAGTGGAATCTGCAAAAAAAGTCGCAAAAATTTTCCGGCTTACAGTATTTTGAATTCAAATTTACCTCCACTTTCCAGCTTTTTCAACAGGTCTTTAAGGCCAAGGGTATCATTTCTCTCTTCACTTCCAGCAGGTACATCAGCATTACCAGGCACTTCAATGACACCAGATGGGACCAACGGCGTATCAGGTTCTTCAGCCTCAGGCAAATTATGAGCCATCTTCGGGGTGCGTCTTTGCCATGGAAGTACGTACTGTCTGTTAATGCATTCTTGCTCTGTGTCGCTAATGCAACCATCACAATAGCAGGAGAGAAGGCGGGTGTCCAGGACTCTGGGACCGACACATTTCACAGCGTGAAGGGCACGGGTGCCAGCCAGGGACGCTTTCACCCCCCGTGTTGGACGCTTCCTCTCGATATCCCCTTTCTTTACGAAGAAAAAGGACCTCCTCTGTCCTTGACAGCCTTCCCTACTGAGTTCTTTCTCACAATACTCGAACATCTTCTCGGCATTTCCAACAACAACCTGTCGGGATATGACAGCTCTTCGTACTGCAGATTTCACTACCCCAGATACGCCGTCACTGGGCCCTTTCCCATGGCGGGATCCAAAGTAGCTCCTTTCAATTGAGACGCCGTGAGTCTCCTTTGAGAAACTGATGTCGGCAAAGGGCGTCTTCGATTTATATTGTGAACTGCAGCCATCCGTGTACTCCACAATATGAGTCAAATTCTGTCCCCTCTTCTTCATCAAGTGCTTGATTGACAGCATTTCAAAATGCTGCACAGCATGCGCATCGTGGGTTATGTCGTCAGACAGGAAAACAAGAGCTTCCTGCGACAGGTGACTTGTGCCATCTTCATGTTGACAGTTGTAATATGCCACTACAGGGTGGACAGTGACCTGGTTAGTTGCCCAATGCGCAGACTGGATTTCATCTTGCGAGAGACATGCATAATTCTCGGCAAAGTCAAGGACTAGAAGTGACCAACCATTTGGTAGCTTTTTCGTCAGATGGGTAAACTGGTCCTGCTGCCACTTGGCAGTAAACAAATGCTTTGCAAGTGTCACCGTGTTTGTGACGAGTTCCCCCAGGAAAGCTGTTAGTGTTCCACTTCTTGTCAACTGAACTTTTTTGCTCTTTTTGTTTTCCGTCATGTGTATATGACTGTGTCTCCCAACACTGCCAACTGACCATCATATCACCATTCTTCTGTAGGACGCTTCTGAATCGATCCTCCAACAGGAAAGTACCACAAGTGTTGCATGTCCTGTTGATGCATGGTAGCCGGTGAAATGGGTTGTCTCCCTTGGTGCACATCGATAAACTTGCTTGGTCATACTTATCACGGATCTTCAGCTCCCTGTCATCTGTGGCTTGTAGAGCGCGATTTAGACATTGGATTTTAAGGAGTACATCCGTACAGTACTCACACAAGCACTGATTCAGTTTTATATTTCTTTGCAACAACACGTGTGATGGCCGAAGTCTGCAGAAGACGGTGAAGGAGACAGCTCCGGGAAAGTCAGGGTAAGCTTCTTTCCACATCTCGTACGCCTTTTGGGCAGTGACTTCCATAACAAACCGTTGTTGCTGCTGCTTCCTAACAACAGTCCTCATCATACATGGCAGTTTTCCCCATAGAATGCTAG
>NW_014577871.1:0-11208 GCF_000485595.1 Priapulus caudatus | reverse complement strand
TTGTTAGTTCTATTAAAACAAATTTAGCTTCGAAGGAGAGACAAAAGCGTCGTACACGACTACTGCTGAAAGGTATAAATGCTCAACTTGCTGCTTATTTTTTTCGCAGGCACTCAGGCACTTCGTATTTTCGAGTTTTTCGTATTTATCTCCTACAATAAATCGCCGGATCTATCTGTCTGTCTGTCTGTCTTCTTGAGACCAGTAAAAGGTCACCCGTGAGGTATATTCTCAATCAGCATCACGCGACGACCATTTTAGGCCAAAAACAATTTGCACAAAAACGCCAAAATAAGGGCAAAAAAACAAACAACAGATTTCACCCAAAAATATTCCAGCGCAGCAGAAAAGTTAACAATAACAGCAATCCTAGCGCTCGACTATACACTGCAGCAGAAAAGTCAAGACGAATCCTAGAACAGCAGACCTGCCAACCCTTACGATTTTTTCGTATTCCTTACGAATTCCATGATGTTTCTACGAATGTACGATCAAACTGAAAAACTTACGATTTTTTACGACTTGTGAAAATTAATGTTTTTTACATTGTGAGCCGAGAAATATCTGGCGATTGTGGGCGCAGCCATATTGGATCACGCATTCATGTTGTTCTCGCGTGATCTAGAGTTAGTCCCATCATTCATTGCGTGCATAACATACAAACAAAATGGCCGCCTGCTGCAAAAAAAGAAAAGCCTTACTATTTTCATGAATCACAGGTTGGCAGGTCTGGAACAGCAATCCTATAGTACTCAACTATAGTCAGGCTCAAAAGCAGGCAATCGCGTGAAATGCCGAAACGCAAGCAATAGCACAAAACGCATGAAATAGCAGAAAAGCAGTAACCCCCAAAAAATCCCGGGCATCGCCGGGTAGCCCAGCTAGTAACTCATAAAATACGTCACTTAATAACAATCCCTGATGCACTTTTTTACGGGTAATGCTATCCCCCGGGCGTGGAGGGAGGTGACCGCAACGTGGCAGCACTAGTGGTAGGATTAGGGTTAGGGTTAGGGTTAGGGTTTTTGCATCATGAGATCTGTCCCCACACCATAGATTAATTTTTGTGGATCACAATGCCTATATATAGCGCTGCGAGATATATATATTTAGTGGTAGGTTAGGTGTTGGATCTCTTGTGGTTAGAGTTACCGTTAGGGTTAACGTTTTGAACGTCATCGTCAACGTTGTCACGTGACCTCCCTCCACGCCCGGGGGATAGCAACACCCCTTTTTTACAGCAATATGTTACCATTAAAACGAGTGTAAAATTAAATTATTCCGAGTTGTAATCACAGAGAAATATCCATTTATACATATAGTCTACTAAGTCAGAAATTGGAACGGAGAAATCAGCGTTTTTCTGACGTCAGCCGCGGCTCAAGCTACACATGTACGCGGGCAAGCAAAACGCTCTGGCAGTTCACATGTACCGTTATATGGAGAAATGAGCATGTACACAGGTGGCACATAGTGTTAGCCATCGAATAAAGTTGAAAATGAAAAATCGGTAAAAATTTTCCTAAAACCTTGAGAGTATCCTTAACATTATTCAATTCAAAATGACACGCGTAATTCGTAGGGGATGTTTCTTTATGCAAGCAACATTTTAACTGAACCGACGGTAGATCGGGCAACTGAGTTTACCTGAGTTGTTGCTGTGTGCACCGATTTTTCCATTCGTATTGTTCGCTTGGACGCATTGTTTTCTTCAGCTCGCTTGGAAACTGTCGCGTCACGTCACAAAAGTAGTTAATGTTGACATAAAGTCTAGCGAAATATCAGCTTGACACTCCAAGTCGTCGCAAATACCGGCTTTGTAAATCGTCCAAATGACAATATACGCGCATAAGTCGTTATTTGGGCGACTTACATATAGACCTTTTTTATTACAATGTTAAACTTTCATTCATAAATCGTTGTTTACACGAATTATCTATCTATTTGATATTTCGTGGTTTCTACGGATTAAATAGAATTCGTGGAAAATACGAATTAAGTCTAATTCCTTGATTACGTAATTCGTAGAAAATGACGTGGTCCCATCTGATACGAATTAAGCGAGGTTGACTGCTCTTAATAGTCTTATTCATTTGACTTACATAGTTTTCTTTTTATTCCATAAGGGTTGAAAGCGAGCTGGTCGTTGATGAACAAGGTTTTCTAATTGCACAAGATGTTTACACGAGCTTTCTGAAGTCTTGCTCTGAGTCTAACGCAACCGTATCAAAGGGCCTTTTTGGAAAACAACTCAAATTAATATTTCCTGCCATTACTTTTTCTACAAAAAGAAAGGATAAAAATCATGTAAGAATATATCGTGGCATCTCATACCGGCACCAGCAAGACACGATTAGCCTGCATGACATTGTATTGCGAATGAAACCTGGGTGGCTTGTAGTCGCGAAAAATGACAGCAGTATCAAAACTATGTCTTATGTTGGTAATGGTATTATCAACCAGCAGAGGGTTGTTAAAGAATTAGAAGTGTATGGAAATGGTCACTGGAATTTAAGTTTTGGAGTGGTCTGTGTGCTGACCAGTGACCAAAAAAGCCTGCTGTCACCTGGGGATGGCATGTTTCGTGTTCGAGATGTAGACAACCTACTCCGCATAGTCGATAATGCAGAAATGTGCAAAGGATGGCCATTGGGAGAGTCAACTACAGGCCAAGTGCAGCCAGGTGCTCATACCTTGTTTTGTCTTAATTTATTTTATGGATTTTACTTGTCAAGATCATTATTTTGAAAAATAATTTTACTGGACTAGCATTCGAGGTGCAGTGAAATGCAGATTTTACGTGCCCTGATTTAACGAAAAATTAGGATACAGAGCGATGAGTCATTCGACCTTTTTTTGCTCGTTCCGAAACTGAAAAATATTTTGGTGAGTTAAGGCGGCCTTAGGTGACTAAGTGACTATCGCTATCAATAGAAGGTAAACGTTAAAAAACCGGTCAACTAGGGCCACAATTAAAAGAATTTATTTGCCCTCACCCGACCCAGGCTGAAAAGTTTGGGTAGGTATGTAGGCTTTTTTTTCGAGGGGGGTCTTTTAACAAAATCAGCATGGTGTCTAGATGCTCGGGTGTCCTTGTGTGGAGTTACCTTTTATGTTGAATGTTTGTTTTGCTTGGTACATATAATGTATTGCTTACAGATTTATATAATGTACAGTGATACAATTTGTAAAAAAAGAAAGAAAGGGAAAGATCAATAAAACTTTTTGAGTCTGCACCTTTTTGGCGGGTCGGTCGGGTAAGGGCAAACAAACAATATTTTTATTATGGCCTAGGGTGAAATTATGGGTGGTTTGGGATGTTAGGTCAACATTGGATCAGTTTATACACCGATTTTTTGCGACCCCGCTTTCTTCGTGATAACATTTAACGGACCTCAACGATAACGTTATAACGGGGCCATACTGTAATTAGCATAAAACAAAATAGCAGCAAACATACCATATTTCTCTCACACAGTTGAGCGTTTCCAGACAGCCGAAGGAGAACCAGAAGAGATTCGCCAGCGTGCTCGTGCTTGCTCTTGGCTAAAACCGGCACGTTCAAAAGGCACAGGCTGCCGGGTATGCAATGAACATCTGCGTTATGCCCGGAAGTCTGCAACCCTGAAGGCAACTTCACATGATGCCAGTATTGCACCCACAGATGCTGAGTGGAGCCTCATAGACAAGGCTCCACCCAGTATTGCACCCACAGATGCTGAGTGGAGCCTCATAGACAAGGCTCCACCCAGTATTGCACCCACAGATGCTGAGTGGAGCCTCATAGATGAAGACGACGCAGATGTTGCAGCCATAGTGGCGAAATATCTGCCACAGATAAACAGCCAGAGTTTGCTGCGGGATCAACTGCTTAACCAAGAGCAGAACCTTGGTAGAGCCCCCAGAGGCAGAAGGTGGAATCCTGAGTAAGTAGCACATATTGTGGCTGTCACACATATCACAATATTATCCATACTGTCTTGTTGTTGAAAAAACTTCACAGGCATATGGTTATAGTCATACTGAAGTGTGTTATAGTGCTCATGTAATCCATTGCACAAAATCGTAATGTTCCTGTTATCAGAATACACTTCAAAGATACATTTTGTCACCATCTAACACATAGGGTTGTGAAGGCATGTCTGACGCTGTGGGCCAGCAATCCTCGCACCTACAAGAAGCTGTCGTCACTTGGCATGTTAGTTACACTGCCAAGTGGACGCCTACTTCGTTATTATAAAAACTCAGTTCACCAGAAGGCTGGACTCAACAAAGATATGCTCCGCTGGATGCACGAGGAAGCAAAGTCCAAGCAAGTGCCACCACATGGCATGACTGGAGGCATAGTTTTCGACGAGATGTCGATTCAGTCCGACCTTCAGATCATATACTCTGAAGGCAAAGTGAAGATCGTCGGGCTGGTCGACATGGGAGCTGAATGCTCTGCTATGCGAGTACTGAAAGAAGGTAAGAACATGTTAAATATTTAGGTCTTTGTATGCTTGTTAATCTAAATCAATATAAATTTTGTGACACATTTAGCCTCATTACTCTCAATTTAAAAACATGTTTTTTTGCCACAATTTACTATTCTCCAGGTAAGGCATCAGCGCAACTCGCCACACATGTCTTGCTGTTCATGTACCAAGGGGACAGTGGCTTTCGCTTCCCGTTTATGCATGTGCCGACGGCAGAAACAACAGCACCAGAGATATACGTCCTTTTCTGGAAAGCTGTGCGTGGACTGATTGAATGGGGGTTCAGTGTGAGTAAATATTTTGCATGATATAAGCAAAATGCTACATAGAAAGACTGTTTTAGCTAGCAAACACATTTTTTACAGCAGTAGATTACAGTATGGGGAAAAGGGGAACGCATAATAGGTTTTAAATGTATGGACGTAGTGCTCAATGCTGTACAAGGTATAAGGATACCACACTTGCCAGGAATGAACTTCTATACTAACTTCCATATAAAGACAGCTAATCAGTGAGTGAAAGCTTACAATGTGAACCCTAACCTCTAGAAATTATAAACAAATTTAACCTTTGCAGGTAAACTACGCTTGCTTCGGTGGTGCTGTCCATAACAGGTCCTTTCTAAAAATGCATTTCAATGGCTCCAATTCTGCGGCAGTGTCAGCTTCCTTCGCCACACACAATGCCTGCTTGCCACATCTGCCACTCGTCATGATGATGGATCCGAAGGTATAGTACTAAAACATACATATCCATATCGCAGATCATTTCAGATAAAACCTTTCCCACAGAGAAATCAGTCCATCATGTTACACAAGATGTTATTTTCTAGGCTCAGAATTTAATATCCTTAAAATATTGTATGTTTTTACACTTTAGCACCTCTTCAAGAAAATTAGAAATAATATTATCAAAAGTGGATTTGGAATAAATAGCACCAGACTGCTGTCGCATCAGGCAGGCTTTATTACCTGGGAAATGTGGGTGAAAGCCTATCAGTGGGACCGGGCAGCGAACCCGAGCGAGGTCTCAAGGATACACCATGTCCTGACGGATGAGCACATCTGGCCAAACAATGGTCAGAAGATGAGAAATAAACTGGCAGAAGATGTCCTCGGCAAGGAAATGCTTCATCTGTTCAAAGTAAAAACATATTTATCTTTTACGCTTAGATTTTTGTAATATAGTGAACATCATTCACGATTTGCATTATACTTATAGTCTGTTCAACAGCTATTACATTATGCCGCATACTACAACATTTTTCGGACAAACAAAAGTCAGAGAGTCTTATCTTTATTTTTGATAAAAAACCAAATTTGTGATGGCTAGTAAATTATAGTGATTGCTGGTAAAAAAAAAATGAAAAAAACCGCTATGGGCCGGTACAGAAAAAATCGGAATTTCATGCCCCGTACATGTACATGTGCATGTGGTGTCGTAATGAAATCATGACTTTTCACTAGGCTTACCAGAAAGCTGTAGGTCGAAATGGAGATTCGCTCAACGGTGCGATACAGCTGCTGGAAGCAACCAGTGTTCTGATTGCAAACTTCGTCGACACGCGTCCTATAACATCAGTAGAAGACTATCGGCTCCATTGCAATGCGAGAGCACTGCAATGGTTCACATCATGGGAGGATGCCGTGATGAGCGATCTACAGGACACTGCCATCGTGAAGCGAAGAAAGTTGATGTCACAGGAGACACGCTTCTACATGAAGTCGGCCATTCTGGGCTTTGGAAGTCTTGTTCGCCAGAAACAGAAAACCCATCCGGGCACAAGCATAAATGCTGCTCAAATCAACAGCGACTCAGTCGAAAACATCTTCTGCCAGCAGAGAGCCATTTTGCATGGGGCCAATGACAACCCCAACTACAAGCAGTTCATGTATGGTATGAACACCATCATATTAACCGCAGACACTGTAAACAACAGTCATTGCAACACTGGAGTAGCAGCAGAGCCCTTCTCATTTCGAGTGCAGAAACCCATCAATCCGAAGAAATAGAAGAGTGATGCGTAGCTGAACACAAGTATTATTCTCCAGGTACGAATACTTGTTAGGGTTATGGTTACACAACAATTGATCTATTGTTTACTGTTGCATTTTAAAGCATTTTGGGCATGTCCATGGCTCGTCACTTGCAGAAACTTCAGACCAATTTTCATCATCGAGTAAGCCAGCACATGCTCTGTGTAGCCAACCTCCACATACGTCACAACCAACACAGGGGGAGTCCCCCACATCCTTGCTGCATGTTGGGCAGATGTAAGCCGGTTCTTGTACGATCTTTCGTTCTGGCCTGGAGCGCTTTCCTTTCCCTTTCCCTTTTCCAGCAGCTGGCCTTTTTGTTGTAGATGGTTGAGGTTCTATTGTTGGCATGATTATAGGGTGTTGAATACCCGAGGGACCAGGCTGTGGCTCACGACAAATTGCTGGCAGGACAACTGCAGTCGAGCTAACGGGTGAAGATGCTCCAAATGTATTTGGTTCTGACATGCTGTCTACTGCAAGTATTTTTGCGCTGAGGTCCTCCGCAAGTTGTGTTTTCGATCTCTGTGTTTGCCATGGTAGAGTGTAGGCCTTGAAAAATGTTTTTAGCTCTTCCTTTGAATATGTGCGAGCAGAGAAGAAGTTGGGGTTGGATCTTAAAATGCTCTGGAGTTGAAGATGCGTCAGTTGTTTCCTTTCTAATGTGCCTGCTGCAATTGTGGCCGAAGACAGTTTAGCAATTAGGTGTTTCTCTTTCTGGTGTTCCACTTGAATTTGCCGCCTGTGGGACTGCATTTTCTTTTTACCGTAGGACCTGATGAGTTCTTTTCTGAAGTAGTTGCTTGCAACCAGGACAAATGATTGGACGATCTTCCGAAAAAGAGTATCAAGCCTGGCACTTTCTGTAAGATCCGTGTAAAGAAATAATGCCCTCCATGTCTCCTTCAACTCAGCTGTTTCAAGAAGTTGAGCTTCAACAACAGAAATGACATCATGTTGCTCGAGATCAAACCGGCCTTTGGTTTCAAAATGTGCACGGTGTTTCTCTAGTAGCAAGAAAAACTGGAAGGCATTGTCACTTATGTTGTACAGTGACTGCCGTATATTCTGCTTCTGAGCAGTCTCTTCCAGTCTTGCTGGCTGTGACCCTTCAGCATACATGAGGTCTCGCCAACTGTTGCGATGTTTAGATGTAAGGTTGGCTACACATCGACCAGCCACATGCCGTATCTTTCCAATTCTCTCTGCGCTTAGCTGTAGTTCATCCAGTGGAAGAATGTCAAGTTGAGCTTGCTGCTTTTTCAGGGCATGAGAAGATGCTGTTTCCAAGACTGTGCGACCAATGATGTCGGTGGCTGTGCAGCTGAACAGCATTTGGCTGGCATCTAGCTGTCTCAGGGTACATCTCATCAGTGATGCACAGCTTTGCCTGTATGTGTCAGAACCCAGGAAGATGTGTCTGCTGGTGTTGAAGCTGGTAAGATCTTTGAATTTGATTGGTGTTTCTGGCTTGAGTTGCAATAAATGCTGCGCGAAGCTATTACAAATATCAATCCAGTTTTGATTAATGAAATTTTGCATCCTCTCTTTCCCAGAATGAAGTAGAGTGTCACCAATAGCAATCAACTGCAGCTGAATAGGAGTCACCAAATCTATTGACAGCAGCTCGGCTAGCAAGTCCTCGACTGACAGAGGACACTGGTCAGGGAGTATCTCCCGAATGCTTTCATCAAGGCATCCACGCTCCATCGCAGTGTCTTCTTCTGCTGACTGCTGAACCATCACATCAGGAATGGTGGCCAGCATTTCGTCAATCTCGAGCGTTTCGTTTTTAGAAAACGAGGAGCCACCACTGTCATATATGCTGTTGGTGACAACACATCCGATGTTACTGTGTGTGGTTTGTTGCAGCAACTGAAGTCAGCTTGCGCATCGCTGTTTATGAGATGTTCGTAAAAGTCGGTTACCTGCAAGGGATTAATTTTCAGCTAAAATTGAAATTAGCTAGGGTGACGAGGCCGCAGGCCACGGCGGGTCCAGGGCAGAGTCCTGGTCAGGGGTTTTCAGGGGCCCTGCATTCTGGACATTTTAAAACACTGAGATGGCATTAAAATTACTATGATAACTAATATTACAGTCAACCTCGCTTAATTCGTCATCACTTTATTCGTAGATGACCTAATTCGTACAAAAACATCTGGTCTTAATATTTCTCTTTATTCCCTTTAATTTCCGTTGTATAATTTGTATTATGTAATTCGTACAAAATTCTTTGGTCCAATTAACATTATTCAATTCAGAATGACACGCGTAATTTGTAGGGGATGTTTGTTTATGCAAGCAACATTTTATCTCTGAGAAGATTTATAAACACTGCCACTCGTCAACAATTACACTGAATTAAAATCAATAAGCCAGTTCATAGTTACGCATTGAGTTTTGCCAAAAGTTAATTGTACATAAACCGCTCGCTGTGTCTCCGTTCTGTTTTATAGCAAGTGGAACCGTACGTACTGTATTTGTCCAAGTTTGAAATAAAATAAAATTTAAGCAAAATTTGCTCACTATAGAATGTGTGTAAACTCCAATATAATTATCTTTATACATGTAGAACAAATACATGTTATTTTACATAGCTTCTGTTACTGTATGCATATTATCAGGAGTTAATGAGACAAAGGAGTTTGACTCGTATTTGGTACTGATTTCACTACATTTTTGTCATACGAATTCGATGTGAATAACAATACAAATGTATACAAACATGAGCTGCTTTTGTTCACTGGTCCTTATTCTATCTTCCGGTAGTATTACAAACCGCATAGCTTCCTTCGTTTTGACATAAATCATACTTTTGCACGACATGGTTTTCACTTTATTTACAGGGATGAGATTCTTCCGCGGATCCGCGGAAATCCGCGGATTTGACAGTCCCAGGGGTCGATTTTGTGAAACGTCTAAATTCGTTGAGAAAATTGGGAGGGGGGTAACAATGTAACAATTTAAATTATATACCCTCAACAGCACCTGACTGTAGACTGTAGAGTGTAGACAGTAGGCTGACAGCGAAGTATACAGTGTATCTGTTTTTGCGTACCAGAAAAGAAAATCCTCGTTCACAGGCTGCAGTAGATGGGCAGACATTTGAGGTAGCTGATCACAGAACGCCCATGCCTGGCCTGGGGGCCGGGTTTACATGTTGCTGTGTGCATGTTGTGTGCATGACTATGCACTGATTGTTCCATTCGCATTGTGTTTTTTTTCATTCAAATCTGGTCGCAGCAAGGCAGCTTATGTCTGAGTAAAACAATGCAAGCGGCGGGTGGAAACAGAAACATATTATTATGTCTAGACATTTAATAAAAAAACTTGCCCTATTTTCAGCCCCCTGATTTCCTATTATAGTTCGTTGTTCCTTTTGACAACTTGAAAAGGTGATTCAAGAGTCTCCTATAATTTGTTCAGAATAGCTTAGAATGCACCAAATTGCACCATTCTTTGAAATAAATTCCGGGGGAGCATGCCCCCGGACCCCCCTACCATGGCGATGACCTACGGTCCTCGCATTGCTCGCTCCTCTGTTTGCTAATTAAAATTTCAGCTGAAAATTAAATTATCCAATCTCATCCCTGTATTTACCATCGTGTGGCGTTGCCAAGCCACAAATTCTCATGCACAGCAACTCGAAGGAGGGGTAAAGTTAGATAATTTTACGTTTAATAGCAGCGCACGTCATGCCGAACAATATTCTATTGCGTCGGCTTGTGATCCTCTCACCAACGTAGTGTTAAGCGAGAAAGGAACTTGTGGCTAGATAGGGTCCCGTGTTTGGGTTACATTATTGTATCTGCATTAGGCCGGCTAACGCTGAGCTCCATTTAATACTGCATTAGGAGTGTTCCAAACTTAGTTTGATATCATTAAAGGGAGAGTTTACTCTAGGTTCTAGGGTTATTTTCAGCTAATTTAGGTTATAATTACGCTACATAAAAAGTCTCATGGTTCAATCACAATTAGGAATTTTTTTTTTAATGTTTTAAAACTAACGACTACAGTTTGATTACAGCGATGGTGGCGCCACTCAAAGTGCACGATCTGATAAGTTGCGCAAAACCACTTTTTAGCCAAGGGCTACAGACCGAGGGTGTTTCTTATTTATTCATTTAAAAGCAAAAGGATTGTAATATCTTATAAACGACATATAGTTTCAGTTATAATATGGATAAATTTGCCCTAAAATGAATATCGTTCTGTTAAATAGCATTTAGGTATAAATAACTTTTTCGGGGTGGCAGCACGGTCGCGGGTGTCATGGCGCCGTTCAAATTTCGTAGCGTTGATGTGTAATTAATTATAACAATTAAATTAGGTATCTGGTAACAAATACGTGTGGGTATAGACGATTTGTTATACAGTAAGTACAGTTGTATGCAGTTAAATCCTAGAGGCTACTGTCCCTTTAATGATTAATGATTGATAATCCTAACCCTAACCATTAATCCTCCTAATCACTCCTAATACTATAGTAATGGAGTATCACCCATGATTAGGCCGGTGCAAATCCACTTTAGGCACCTTATATCACGAAGTGATGCACAGATTTCTGTGTATCACCCACTGATGCACAGACTTTCAAAGATTGATGCACAAATGTTTAACTGCCAACATAGCCATGCTAAAAAGCGCCACCTATCGGGCAAAAATACTACTATTATACCACTAAAAATTATGTT